>NC_133327.1:570221542-570364042 GCF_042186555.1 Aquarana catesbeiana
TGTATATGTGTGTGTGTATATATATATATATATATATATATATATATATATATGTCTATGTGTATATATATAGAGAGAGATATATGTATATATTATATATAGATATGTAACGATGTTTATTAAAAGATCGTTTCAAACGATGCAAACAATCGTATAGGAATGAAAAGCACATGGAGCGGTATACGAGGTAATCAACACAAGATGAAAACACAGGTACTTACTTTTTTGCAACACTTTACGGATCCGTCTGAACTGATCCAGCTCCCTGAGTTTCAGGTCAGACCATCTTTTTCTAAGTTGATCCCTGGAGCGCTGTACCCCAAAAGAAGCCTGTAAAGTGTCCACCACCTTCGCCATTATTTTGGCCTTGCGCAAATTTGGCCGGGCGTACGGCCCATACTTCCCATCATAGTCCTTTTTTTGAAGAATGGCCACCATCTCCACCATCTCTTCAAAACTCATATTGGAGGCCTTAAATCTAGGCCTCACAGATCTTGTTGACGTTCCAGCCTCCGGGCTTTTTTCGCTACCTGAGGTAGTTAACATGTCATGTGTCTCCGCCATTATTCACCCCACTACGCGCCGTAACTAAAAATGGGCGGAGAACATGAGTTAAAATCGAACGTCAGGGGCGGGCGACGCAGGCGGAGTTTCACACATGCGTAGTGTATAAAGAGGGGCCTTGCGCACGTGTCGTACGTACGTTCTGTGCGTAGAATTAAGGGGCGGAGAACATGAGTTAAAATCGAACGTCAGGGGCGGGCGACGCAGGCGGAGTTTCACACATGCGTAGTGTATAAAGAGGGGCCTTGCGCACGTGTCGTACGTACGTTCTGTGCGTAGAATTAAGGGGCGGAGAACATGAGTTAAAATCGAACGTCAGGGGCGGGCGACGCAGGCGGAGTTTCACACATGCGTAGTGTATAAAGAGGGGCCTTGCGCACGTGTCGTACGTACGTTCTGTGCGTAGGTGATAGTGGACCGGGACGCTACTAAACGAAGGTAATTTAAAATTTATACTTTTGGTCAAGACTTTGTAGCAAGCGGCCTATATGGCTTGACAGATTGATGAGGCCTACATAGGGATAAGATGATGAGGGTTTAGCAGAAACCCAATAAAAGTGTTTTTTGTCTTGTGACTTTATCTTTTATACAGACATTATGAATCCCCTATTTAAGGATCCAGAGTTCCTTACTGCTTTTATTTCTAAATATAGAGAGATGAGGAATTTGTGGGAGGTGAAACACCCACAGTATTATGCAAAGCATGTGAGGAAGTCAACGCTGGAGAGACTTCTGTCCTTTGTCCAGGCGACCATCCCGGAAGCAACAATGGAGACATTGCTCAAGAAAATTGGGGTCTTGAGGAACATGTATAAGAGGGAACATAAGAAGATCCAGGAATCAATGAGATCAGGAGCATCAGCAGATGATGTTTATGTACCCAGGCTGTGGTACTACAATCAACTCCGTTTTCTTGATGACCAGACTGAAACCAGGGCATCACTTTCAACCCTTCCCTCCACCCTTCCCTCCACCCTTCCCTCCACCCCAGCAGAGGCTGATGAGGAGCAAGCTGGGTCTTCCATCCTGGATGAACCGGATATGACCATCTGGAGTCAGGTAAATTATTTTAACAAATATTTACTGTACTAATATTAATGATGTTAACTGGATGTTATAATTGTCTAAAATAATTTTGCACTCAAAATTGTGTATACATATCAATTGACAGTAGTGGCTAAATATGTTTGGCACCTGCTTGAAATAATTAGGGTGTCTGATTAGACTCTTTTATTAAAGAGATGTATTCACATTGAATTTGCTAGTCATGAGAAGCAAACTGTGTGTCATTGATGAACCCAAAAAAATATACTAAAACTATTGTCCTTTTTTTATACACAGGATGAGTCCATCCAGGAGGAATGTGGGGAAAGTGGCAGGCAGGAGGAGACCGGGCCCATGGACAGCCTGGAGGAGGCCGGATTCACCATCATCCTGGAGGAGGCTGGGCCCAGTGTCAGGCAGGAGGTGGCTGCTCCCAGTGAGGTGGCTGGGCCAAGTGAGGTGGCTGGGCCAAGTGAGGTGGCTGGGCCAAGTGAGGTGGCTGGGCCCAGTAGGAGCCTGACCGAATCCCAAGTGCCTCCCCTCCACCTTCCCAAAAAAAGGGCCAGGAAGGGGACGGTCACACAGGAGGCATCCCTGGGCCTCATGCAAGAGGCCACCCGTTTTTTAAGGAGCCCCCCCGAAGCGGAAGAGTCCTATGGCTGCTACAGCAGGCTTCTTCAAATGGATTGGGAGCAGCGCCTCATTTGTGAGCGACTATTTGGGGAAACAATCCAGAAGGGGCTGCAGGGCACGCTAACACGAAACACCCAACTACATGAGGCAGCCCCCCCTCCTCCTCCTCCTCCTCCTGCCACAACTGAAACACCAGAGCCACAGCCTCGAAAGAAGGCTACAGGGAAGGCTGCAGGGAAGGCTGCAGGGCAGCGTGGAGGAAAGGCTGCAGGGAAGAGAAGAAAGTGATGACTTGGGTTCAGTCTGGTCTGACAGAAGACGCAGGCTGTTGTAGTACCACAGTCTGGGGACATCTATATCATCTGCTGGTGCTGTTGATCTCTGGGATTCTTGGACCAGATTGTGCTCCCTCTTATATGGACTCCTCAAGATCCCCATTTTCTTGTACACATACTTTTTCCAGCGTTGACTTCCTCTTTATTTTATTTAGACCATAAATAAATGGATCTTTTTTGAGTTTAGGTTTTTTATTTTAAATCATAGATTTTAGACACAATGTTTTAAATTAACAAGGGACAACAATCTCATTGATTTTGCAAAAACACACCAAAAATAGATTAAAATAATGTTAATAATGTTTGAGTGGTAAGTATTTTAAAAAAAAAAGATACATAACCAAAAACGGTTCTTTGGGTTAACTTTATATAAAAAAAAAAAAAAAATCACTATAAAAACAAAAATTATAAAGGGTTCTTTGTGGTAACTTTACAAACATTAAAAAAAAAATAACAAATATATATAAAAATGGGTTCCCTGTGGTAACTTTACAAAAAAAATTATAGATAAACAGAAAAAAAGTTCCACAACAATCATAAAATAAATATCTGGATAAAAATTACAAGAAAAGATGACTCCACCAAAAAAAAAAAAAATTTTAAAGTATTATTACTATGGAAACATTGTTTTGAAAAAGCATACCATGTCATTCATGAGATCAAACAGAAAAAGAATCCAGAAATCTGTTTGGGAGAACTCTGTTTGAATATGAACAGCAAAACATCTTCGTTCTTTATAGCATTCGTAAAGAAGACATTAAATGCGCTGCATTCAACGATCACAGATTTTGCAGCGTGAGGAATGTGCTACCTACAATACGAACACTAGTTTTACTAGACCGAGTGCATCCGTTTAGTTTTTGCTTATGAGCATGCGTCGTTTTTTTGTCCGTCGGACTAGCATACAGACGAGCGGACTTCGGGGTCCGTCGTAGTTATGACGTAAAGATTTGAAGCATGTTTCAAATCTAAAGTCCGTCGGATTTGAGGCTGAAAAAGTCAGCTGAAAGTCCGAAGAAGCCCACACACGATCGGATTACCAGCCAGCTTTAGTCCGTCAGCGTCCGTTGGACTTTTGTAGACGAAAAGTCCGACCGTGTGTACGCCCCATAAGTGAAAATGTCCAAATTGGGCCCAAGTAGCCATTTTCCCTCCTTGTTGTCATGTGACTCGTTAGTGTTACAATAGAAGAAAAAGATACTTAGGGACAAAAGAAGGATGCTGCACACCTCTAGTATTTATACAAAAAGGGAAGTGTCCCCCAGTAGGGTTTTTCTAGGCAGCAGTTGGGTAGAAAAATACTACATGGGATTTTAAATTATTCAAATTTTATTGATGACAATGATATCAAAAAGTAGATACCGTTAAAATATGAGCTGTTGTACAGGAAATGTAAAACAACAACACGAATGCAACTAAACACATTAGTACACAACATTAGGGAGCAAGAAATGTTGATGGTACGCAAATCCTGATGCGTTTCGACCCCACCGGGTTTTCTTCAGAGGATTTATTCGCTGTAAGAAAATTTACATATAATGGAGTTCATACACATAAACGTAAAGACACTGGGGGACACTTCCCTTTTCATTAGTGTTACAAGGTCTCAGGTGTGAATGGGGAGCAGGTGTGTTAAATTTGGTGTTATCACTTTCACTCTCTAATACTGGTCACTGGAAGTTCAACATGGTACCTCATGGCAAAGAACTCTCTGAGGATCTGAAAAAATGAATTGTTGCTCTACATAAAGATAGCCTAGGCTATAAGAAGATTGCCAGGACCCTGAAACTGAGCTGCAGCACGATGGCCAAGACCATACAGCAGTTTAACAGGACAGGTTCCACTCAGAACAGGTTTGCCACTGTCGACCAAAGAAGTTGAGTCCGCGTGTCATATCCAGAGGTTGTCTTTTGGAAATAGATGTATGAGTGCTGCCAGCATTGCTGCAGAGGTTGAAGAGGTGGGGGGTCAGCCTATCAGTGCTTAAACCATACGCCGCACACTGCATCAAATTGGTCTGCATGGCTGTCGTCCCAGAAGGAAGCCTCTTCTAAAGATGATGCACAAGAAAGCCCGCAAACAGTTTGCTGAAGACAAGCAGACTAAGGACACGGATTATTAGAACCATGTCATGTGGTCTGATGAGACCAAAATAAACTTATTTGGTTCAGATGGTGTCAAGCATGTGTGGTGGCAACCAGGTGAGGAGTACAAAGACAATTGTGTCTTGCCTACAGTCAAGCATGGTGGTGGGAGTGTCCTGGTCTGGGGCTGCATGAGTTCTGCCGGCACTGGGGAGCTACAGTTCATTGAGGGGATTGTGAATGCCAACATGTACTGTGACATACTGAAGCAGAGCATGATCCCTTCCGTTCAGAGACTGGGCCGCAGGGCAGTATTCCAACATGATAACGACCCCAAACACACCTCCAAGACGACCACTGCTTTGCTAAAGAAGCTGAGAGTAAAGGTGATGGACTGGCCAAGCATGTCTCCAGACCTAAACCCTATTGAGCATCTGTGGGGCATCCTCAAACGGAAGGTGGAGGAGTGCAAGGTCTCTAACATCCACCAGCTCCATGATGTCGTCATGGAGGTGTGGAAGAGGACTCCAGTGGCAACCTGTGAAGCTCTGGTGAACTCCATGCCCAAGAGGGTTAAGGCAGTGCTGGACAATAATGATGGCTACAAAAAATATTGACACTTTGGGCCCAATTTGGACTTTTTTCATTTAGGGGTTTAGTCACTTTTGTTGCCAGCGGTTAATGGCTGTGTGTTGAGTTATTTTGAGGGGACAGCAAATTTACACTGTTATACAAGCTGTACACTCACTACTTTACATTGTAGCAAAGTGTCATTTCTTCAGTGTTGTCACGTGAAAAGATATAATAAAATATTTACAAAAATGTGAGGGGTGTACTCACTTTTGTGATATACTGTATATACATATATATTGCACCCTGAAGAGAATGTAGATGAGTAGATGAGCTGGATAGTTAGAAAAATGTAGATTTTAACTTCATAAGTGATGGGAAGGGTGGCGTAAATTATAGAAAATGCAGTTAAGAGACAGACACTATGGAGTTGGAATTAGCATTGATAAACGGGAATACAAAATGGGATAAAAATAATCGCATCAGATACTAATACAATAAAATGTTCCAGTAAAGATTTAAAATGGATGTAAAAAATGATCAGTCTTTCCCATGCAGTGTTACTTGCCTAACACAGAAGAAGCACCTGCACCTAAGTTCAGTAATAAATAAATATTATTCAATTCAATTGACAAAATCATAATGCCAGCAAATTTCAACTATTGTTAAATATAGATATGTATTTTAGTGTTGCTTATATCTGCCTGGTGATCAGCTTTAAGTGTGTATACAGTGGCTTTTAAAAAAAAGGTGACAGGTTTAGCCATCTTTCGCTGATAGCCATTACTGGCTGCCATGGATGCCAACACTACCATTGACTACTCTAATATAACTACCAATACTAAACTAGACTCTCTGCAGTCTCTAATAACATGAAACAACCACAATGCTCCTGATAAGCGCAGCCCATTTCATCTAGCCCTTAGGTCATACGAGGGAGCTAGAGACAAGTGTTTTTTTTTGTTTTTATAATGGCATGCAATGACAAAAACTGCCTGTTCTGGTCAAATCACCTGTGCAAAATAATGGGAAGCCTGAAAACATGACCTGTTGGGGATTACTTGAGGACTAAAGTTGAGAAAAATTGCATGTACCATTGGATTTCATCATGTATTTACTAATATCTTCTTGCTGACATCTAGTGGCAGTTCATTGTAACTTGTTCTTTTTATGCCTGTTAATAGTATAATCCAGTATTCCTGTATGTTGGGGCTTGTTGGTTTTGTTCTTAGATAGACCCCTGAGCCTTCATATCAGGTATAAGGCTGTGAAGATTATTGTTTCTTTACACTTCAAATGACTGGTTAGCATTCCATATACTGCATTTTAACAAGTAAAACTATGTTGGATTAAAGTGCCTTGTCTTATTGAAGAGCTGAGCTGGCTGGTATAGCAGGTGACTATACTGGCTGGCAGGACAGAATGAGGTCTAAAAGAGGTATGTTAATGCACAAAGCGGTACAGTGTCTAATATATTACCAGATAAAAATAGTACATGCAAAAATTCAAAGAAGATGAAACAAATAAACTCTATATTAAGATAATGGCATACAATCAAAATTATTGTGCTACCTAAACTATGACAACATAAAGGAAAGCATTTAGCTGTTTCTTATGACATAAAAATTGGTAATACATTGTAAGTCATCACCAGTGGTCACGGATAGAAAATAACTACTGAACTCCATTGATACAAGCAGGCTCCCTTTACACAGTGGAGCTAGTAGGTTTATTATGACCCCTATCTTTGGTGTTTGAAGAGCAAGAGAAGGGAAGGAGAGGGATAAAAGTAAAAAAAAAATTGAGTTTTATTTGTAGCAAGAAAAAGGTACTTCCCTTAATGCTGACATATGCCCTATTGATTTCTGAGAAATGTGAATACAAATCGACATCTTCATCAACTTTTGCAACCACTTTTCAAATTAATATAGGTGACCTCAGTAAATAATATTCCTGACTATGACAATAGCATTTTCCGTATTATTGCTGGGAATAAGAAAAAGTGGCTGTCTTGGGGGGGGGGTGATGTGAGAACAGAGGTATGGTTTGTTGTACCTTTTCAACACAAAGCAATAAAAGCAAGACAGATAGGCAGAGTGTTGTAATTAAGGGGGGGGGGGGGGGGGGTACAAAAAAATAAATAAATAAAATCACAGGCTGCTATCACTGGTAGTAATCACATTAGGGACTGGATTCAGGAAAATAAAATAATGCAATGTGCAGGCTACACTTCAAAGGTGTTAAAGCAATAGGTTAACTATATGGCCCAAACAGTACCCATCCTTTCCTTTACTCCCCCACAGCACTGTAGTTAAAAATACTCTTTATTTAATATGAAAGGGCAAGAGACCCCTTTTCATGTAACAGCTTTGGTGCCTGGCGATTGGGCTAGAACAATAACATAGGGATGTATTCATAAAAAATTACATAGCATGTTTGTTCATCAAAAATGCAAGTAAATTCTTTCTGTGCAAATGGGGGAAAATCGATGTTCTCATGCTTTATTCTCTGCAAATCCAATATTACTCATAAAAAAAACCAGTGTAAATGGGGAAATTACTGCATCATAGTCACTAGATGGAGTTGAGCAGCAAACTTTTTTCCAGTGATACTCGGAGCCATCTAGTGGCCATAATGCAGTACTTTCCCCATTTTCACTGTGTTTCTATTCAGTAGCATTCAATCTGCAAAGAATAAAGCCTAAGAACATTTGCACAGAACAGCTCTACATGAAATTTTGATGGATGAACAGCTACAGTATGCATTTTATTTTTATAAATACACCCATAGTGTTAGAGATCTTTAGCCCAATGTAAGCTCTGACCAGAGATCTCTAAGCTTAAAAGGGATTGTCTTTGCTTGCCTATTGCAGTTGATTGGAGTGGCAGAGAGCTAAAGGAAGATATGTATATTCTGTAGAGGAGGGGGTATAAAAGTGAACCTGGTGCTTTGCCCAGCACAAGTTTACTTTAAGACCATAAGATGGCTTCTAGATGCCAATTTTGAATCAGGTGGCAGTATAATATAATATAATATAATATAATATAATATAATATAATATAATATAATATATAATATAATACAGTGCCTTGCAAAAGTATTCACCCCCCTTGGCATTTTTCGTGTTTTGTTGCCTCACAACCTGGAATTAACATTAACATTAGCATCATTTAATTTACAGAACATGGCCACATGAATATGTTTTTTTTTTTTTTATTGTGAAGCAAACAACAAATAGGACAAAATAACAGAAAAAGTCAATGTGCATAACTATTCATCCCCCTAAAGTCAATACTTTGTAGAGCCACCTTTTGCGGCTATCACAGCTCCAAGTCACTTTGGATAAGTCTCTATGAGCTTGCCACATCTTACCACTGGGATTTTTGCCCATTCCTCCTTGCAAAACTGCTCCAGCTATTCCAAGTTGGATGGTTTGCGCTTGTGAATAGTAATCTTTAAGTCTGGCCACAGATTTTCTATTGGATTGAGGTCTGGGCTTTGACTAGGCCATTCCAACACATTTACATGTTTTTCTTAAACCACTCAAGTGTTGCTTTAGCAGTGTGTTTGGGGTCATTGTACTGCTGGAAGCTGAATCTCCGTCCTATCCTCCAATCACACACAGAGTGGTACAGGTTTAGCTCAAGAATATCCCTGTATTCAGCACCATCTATCTTTCCCTTAACGCTGACCAGTTTTCCAGCCCCAACTGCTGAAAAACATCCCCACAGCATGATGCTGCCATCACCATGTTTCACTGTGGGGATGGTGTTCTTTGGGTGATGTGATGTGTTGGGTTTGCGCCAGACATAGTGTTTTCTTTGATGGCCAAAAAGTTAAATTTTAGTCTCATCAGATCAGAGCACCTTACTCCATACATTTTGGGAGTCTCCCACATGCCTTTTCGCAAACTCAAAACGTGCCATTTTTTGCTGAAAGTAATGGCTTTCTTTTGGCCACTTTGCCATAAAGCCCAACACTATGGAGCGTACGGCTTATTGTCTTCCTATGTACAGATACTCCAGTCTCTGCTGTGGAACTCTGCAGCTCCTCCAGGGTTACCTTAGGTCTCTGTGCTGCCTCTCTGATTAATGCCCTCCTTGCCCGGTCTGTGAGTTTTGGTGTGCGGCCGTCTCTTGGCAGGTTTGCTGTTGTGCCATGTTCTTTCCATTTGGTTATTATAGATTTGATGGTGCTCCTAGAGATCATCAAAGATTTGTTTTTTTTATAACCTAACCCTGACTTGTACTTCTCAACAACATTGTCCCTTACTTGTTTGGAGAGTTCCTTGGTCTTCATGGCAGTGTTTGGTTAGTGGTGCCTCTTGCTTAGGTGTTGCAGCCTCTGGGGCCTTTCAAAAAGGTGTGTATATGTAATGACAGATCATGTGACACTTAGATTGCGCACACAGGTGGACATCATTTCACTAATTATGTGACTTCTGAAGGTAATTGGTTGCACCAGAGCTTTTTATGGGCTTCATAACAAAGGGGGTGAATACATACGCACATGCCAATTATCAGTTTTTAATTTCTGAAAAATAGTTTTATGTATATATTTTTCTAATTTTATTTCACCAACTTAGACTATTGTGTTCTGATCCATCACATGTAATTCAGATTAAAAAAACCTTGAACTAAAGGCTATAATGTAACAAAATAGGTAAAAAGCCAAGGAGGTGAATAATTTTTCAAGGCACTGTAGTACCTTCAATAATTTCTTAAAGTGGTGTTCCACCCCAAAAAAAAAAAAAAAAAATAGATGAAAATTCCTAAAAAAAATAATAAAAAAAAAATTTGGATTTTTTTTTTTTTTTAACGCACCTCTAAATGCCTGTTGCTAGGGGGTCCCTTGTAGTCTGCCTCTTTCAGTGCCTGGGCTGGTGACATCACTTCTCCCTCGGCACAGGAAGGACTCGGCTCTGCTCCCTCCCTCTTGTCAATCACCTGGAACCCATTACAGGTCCCAGGTGACTGAGCGGCCAATCAGGGAATGCGGCGCCGCTCGCGCATGCGCAGTGGGTGCCTGGCTGTGAAGCCACAGCCCGGCGCCCACAGTTGCAATGCCGGCGCTGCCGAACGGAGGGGGAGGCAAGCGGGGGTTCGATCCCCCGCATCGCTGGACCCTGGGACAGGTAAGTGTCCAAATAAAAGTCAGCAGCTGCAGTATTTGTAGCTGCTGACTTTTAATTTTTTTTGTTTTTAATGGGCCCTCCTCTTTAACATCCAACCTATGTCTATTAATTACTTCTAGGCTTTAAAACCCTGTCCATTGCTTTTGTCAGGTTCTCATAAAGAAATGCACACTATTGCTCTGCAGTAAAACCAGTGCTAATAAAAAACTTCTTAGAACTATTATATTAAATGATATCCCCATGAAAAAAGGAGCTATGATAGGAGGTCTGAAATTTCACCTTGAGCATTAAAATATTTTAACAGGTCTAATTAAATGCTATTGTTTGACCTGCGCACCTTCAGTTTAAGTAGATTATGAAAACAGCTTTCATATTTCAAACATGTAACATTTAAATTTACTAATCTGACATTAATCCTGCTTAAAAAGAACAGAACTTTGTGAGCTGCCTTTGCAAACTTCTTTTTTGAAGGTGCATGCTCCAGGGCTATTTTTCTTATGCTTTCTTCTCTTCATAGGGAGTGGGACCATTCATACCGCAATGTACTGCACCACATTGTAAATGTTTTTAAGCATTGAGGTGCATCATGGTGAGCTGCATTAGGCAGCCCATTGAAAGTAAGTAGACTATGATGCATTTTAATGCATGAAAAAATAGGGTTTACTGCATGTTTTTCCAAAGTGCTGTGCAACACACAGTTTTCAAATGGCTCTATTTTTAGCATTTGGTGAACCCAGTATTTTTACTGGGATGAAAAAGAACACAGCCAGGCCAGAATTACCAGTACCTTGCACTTAAATATTACTAAACCCACAACAGTAAAATTAGTGTGTATATGCAGTAAAGCATGCTTGTTATTATCACTGTGGAACCTAAGGGGTTTATCCTCTGCATTGTGTAAAAAGGCTGTTTGATTCTGTATGCACAGATCCTCCTCTTCTTCCACTGTCTCATGATAATTTCCTGATAACACAGAGCCTATGGAGTCAGGCTGCACATGCTCAGTTTGGTGTGTATTGCTAGAGAGTTTTTTTTTTTCTTGGGAGATTGGATGTGATCAGCACAGGGCCAATCAGGACTGTCCAGACAGAAGGTGAGGGGTCCTGGATCCTGATAGGACAGCCAGTACAGTATGAAAACTCCTCCTATAAGCTTTAACTAGTGCTTGGCTGGACACTGCTGGAAATCAGAAGACTGCTATATACTGCTGATGAGAAAAGGTATTTAGCCGTTTATATTTACTAAAATAATTGCATTTTCATATTCTGTGTACTGTGGGAGACCAGATATCGTAAATGCAGGGTCCTTGGTTTAGTTACACTTTAAGGTACGTCTACAAATGTATGTCATTAACTTTCTGCTGCAAAAAACAAAAGAGAAAGGATTCTCTTGAAGAGGGTCAGCAAAGAACACTAATGTTGATACAAAAACCAGCTTTATTAATTACCTAATTATAAACCAAATTGAAATACAAAAAAGTGAAAAATCAGCAATGGAGACTGACGGTTACCACAAACCAATTAAAATTGGACAACGTTGTCACAGGGGGTGATTTAAAAACATGTGGGAGCCGCGGTTACACATCCACTCATACATATAATACACACCTCTTGTATACTGATAAGGTATAATAAACAATGAAATTAGTCCTGCCCAATTGGAGTATCAATTGTAAGTAACAATTAGCAAAAGTGCAGTGTCCAGTATGGTAGGGGCGGATCATATACCAATATCTGGGATGTGGGTGGATGGACGATCTGGCTATGGGTTGGGTGTAATGTTGTTCTACACAGATAGATCGATCTCATGAAGAGTTAGCCTTACACAGATATTGCACAAACACTGTATGCATGACAGCTGTTAAGTAGGTTGCAGATCTAACCATGTCCAGGTTCCAGTAAGGGAAGATATAGATTATGCTGCACAAGCAGCAAAATGTATGTCCATGGAGACAAAAATAGAAAGGTGCAAGGAAAACTGACATGCGTTTTGAAGGTGCTGAATGAAGTGGAAGGGTCTCACCAGCCGCAGTAACACCGTCGTCAGATTTGCAATAAGTCCTTAATTCCTGAGTCTCTACATGGATAGGTGCCGCTGTGATGGTACAAGTGAATTCCAGAGTAAGGAACCGTTGCTTGTTGTAAAGCCACTGTAGGGCGGATGTCTCAGTATGATGAGATGTTAGTAGGGGAGACAGGCATCAGCTGTTGAGTTGTGCAAACATAGGCCGGATTGAATTGCCAGATCGAATTGCGTGCGGCTCCCGGTGACGTGCTGACGTCACACCGCTAAGCCAGTACAGTATGAAAACTCCTCCTATAAGCTTTAACTAGTGCTTGGCTGGACACTGCTGGAAATCAGAAGACTGCTATATACTGCTGATGAGAAAAGGTATTTAGCCGTTTATATTTACTAAAATAATTGCATTTTCATATTCTGTGTACTGTGGGAGACCAGAAATCGTAAATGCAGGGTCCTTGGTTTAGTTACACTTTAAGGTACGTCTACAAATGTATGTCATTAACTTTCTGCTGACCTCCGGCTGTCAATTGAAGGCCAGGCGGTGCAGCTCTCGTGGCGGGCAGGCATCATATGACGGCCTCACTTTCCCGGCCCACCAGGTGCGCGTGCCCGGCGGCCGCGATGTCCGCCGGGCACCTGCGATTGCCGGTAACACAGCAGGACCGTGGATCTGTGTGTGTAAACACACAGATCCATGGTCCTGTCAGAGGAGAGGAGACCGATGGTATGTTCCCCACAATGTACACAGAATTTAAAAAATGCATGGGTGAAAGTGGAAGAAGTTTTTGGAGAAGAGACTTTGTATTTTTCTTCTGTCAAAAACTCTACTTCTTAGTATTTTTTTTTTCAGAGTTTACTTCCACTTTAATGACTGCAAATACATTATAGTGTGTTACAAAATAAAAAAAAAAACTATGTAACATAATGACATGGCATCTTGCACATTCCCTTTGTTGTTTTTACAAACCTGAAGAATCAAACCCATTTCCCATGTAAAGGTATCCCCCTTTCATTTATTTTTGCTTTTTACGTTAACATTTTTAAAGAGTAAGCAAAGACAGTTGTTTCTGACATAGTCTCCATTTGAAATGGAAACAGTGACTCTTTGACTTTTCAGATGCCTTCAATCTGTTCAGTGTCAGCCAAGTTTTATTAGTTTACACTGAGGAATATAGAATGAGGTATGTATATATCGCACTATACACTGCTGACAAATACAATTTAACCTAAGTACAGGCTTTGTGAACTGGTCTGTACAAGATAGGAATGTATATGGCTGTTTGGGGAAAAAAATCTCTGGTTTATACCACACAATAGACATGTCTTGACACCGGACATCATAAAATTATTTTCCTATGTATACAATGTATTGTGGGTAACATTTAAAATGTGGTTTCAGAATAACACTTAATATTTCTTTTCCTATTTTTATTCATATTAACTCAATACAACATTTTTTCTTCCAGTTCAAAGAAAGTAGGCCTTGATCAAGTATTGTAAACGAGGCAGGCAGAAAACTAGGCATTTTCAGGAACACTATATGAAAGTAAGTTTAAAGCGCAGTCCAGTGAAGTATAACATGATTTATAGAAAAAGTAAAAGTTACCAGACTGGAATAGTGTAGTTCCATTATCCACCAGCAGGAGTCTCCCATCAGGTAACATGTCCCAGCAATTAGCCACCAATAGTGATGAGCTTGGGTGTATATAGACTATGATTCAAAATGTTTGCAAGCTGTCTGCTGTATGGGCCAATAATCTGGGAATACTTCCCTTTTATATACTTGGATTGTGAATGGCCAAAGATGATTAGCTTGTACAGGTGACAGCTTCCAGGTGGGCTTGCACACATGGTCCTAGTTCGAGCACACCCAAGCTGAAAATTAGTCACCACCTGATGATGGCTGCTGGGAGGGTATTTAGCTCCATCTCTAGAATCAAATAGTGCCTCAGTATCTCACCTGTGTGCCTGTATACTCTTAACTAGGGATGAGCCAAACAATCGGTTTGCAGCAGAACATACGAACAGGCAAAAAATTTGTTCGAACACGCAAACACCGTTAAACTCTATGGGACGTGAACATGAAAAATCAAAAGTGCTAATTTTAAAGACTTATATGCAAGTTATTGCCATAAAAAGTGTTTGGGGACCTTGGTCCTGCCCCTGGGGACATGTATCAATGCAAAAAAAAGTTTTAAAAACTAACATTTTTTTGGGAGCAGTGATTTTGATAATGCTTAAAGTGAAACAATAAAAATGAAATATTCCTTTAGATACCGTGCCTGGGGGTGTCCTTAGTATCTTGTAAAGTAGCGCTTCTTTTCCATGTTTATAACAGTGCCACAGCAAAATGACATTTCTAAAGGAAAAATGTCATGTAAAACTGCTCGCCATTGTAATGTATTGTCGGATCCCAGCAATATAGATAAAAATACCAAAAATACTAAAAAAAATGGTGTGGATGTCACCCCCAAAATCCATACCAGGCCCTTCAGGTCTAGTATGAATATTAACCACTTAAGGACCAAGCCTCTTTCTGAGATATGTTGTTTACAAGTTAAAAACAAGTGAAAAGTTAACAAGTTAAAAACAGTTTTTTTTGCTAGAAAATTACTTAGAACCCCCAAACATTATACATTTTTTTCTAACACCCTAGAGAATAAAATGGCGGTCATTGCAATACTTTTTTTTTGTCACAGCATATTTGCGCAGCGATCCTACAAGCGCACTTTTTTTGGAAAAAATGCACTTTTTTGAATTAAAAAATTAGACAACGGTAAAGTAAGCCCAATTTTTTTTTATAATGTGAAACATAATGTTATGCCGAGTAAATTGATACCCAACATGTCATGCTTCAAAATTGCGTCCGCTCGTGGAACGGCGACAAACTTTTACCCTTAAAAATCTCCATAGGAAATGTTTAAAAAATTATACAGGTTGTATGTTTTGAGTTACAGAGGAGGTCTACAGCTAAAATTATTGCTCCCACTCTACCGATCATGGTGATACCCCACATGTATGGTTTGAACACCGTTTTCATATGCGGGTGCTACTCACGTATGCGTTCGCTTCTGCGAGCGAGCTCGTTGGCACGGGGCACGTTTACATTTTTTTTTCTTATTTATTTTACCTTTTATTCTTTATTTATACACTGTTTTAAAAATAAATAAATTGTGTCACTTTTATTCCCATTACAAGGAATGTAAACATCCCTTGTAATAGAAAAAAAGCATGACAGGACCTCTTAAATATGAGATCTGGGGTCCTGGGGACCTCAGATCTCATATTTACACTAAAATGCAATTAAAAAAAATTGACCTCACAGATCCTCTTATTGGGTGCAGGAACGGGCCCCGCTGTGAAATATTTTATCAAAAATTGTAATTACATGCTCCTGTTAAACAGGGGCAAAAAAATTGGGCCTTGGGCGGTGGTGGTGGTGCCACAACACTGTAACCCCTCACAGATACCCTTGTTGAGCGCAGGAACGGGCCCTGCTGTGAAATATTATATCAAAAATTGTAATTACATGCCCCTGTTAAACAGGAGCAGAAAAATTGGGCTTTGGGTAGTGGTGGTGGTGCCCTAAACCAAAAATTTTGTTGGAAGCTAGCATCATCAAGATTGAGGAAGAATAGGATAGTCAGCATAGGCAGTATTCAAGGGATCCCACATTCATAGCAAATCAGTTACATCAGCATCACGTGTTTCATAGATGCCGATCCAAGACTGATTCATTTTTATGAATGTGAGCCTATCAATGAAGTCTGTGGACAGGCACACTCTTTGATCCATTACAAACCCTCTAGCAGCACTGAATGTGCGTTCAGAAAGAACGCTGGATTCAGGACAGGCCTGTAGCTCAATTGTATGTTGAGCAAGTTCTCAAGACCCAGTAACCCAGTGGATGGTCTGTTGGAAAGGTCTCCAAGTCTGCTTTTGCCCCTAGATATTTCTGCACCATGTAATGCAGACGCTGGCGATGGTTGCTTGAACCAATCAGACCTTTGCGCTGAGGCCTGAAAGTTTGTTTAAAGGCATCGGTGAGACAGCCACCTTCTCCACCGCTCTTCCTCTGAGTGAACGAAGCCTCAGCGACACTTTGTCCAGCACCAGGAAATTGTAACCTATCAGGGTCTGGAAGTGCGTTGCACAAACCTTTCTTCAAGGCCTCCTAAAGATGTTTCATCCTCTGATCCCTCTGCGAAGGCAGGATGAGTTCTGCAACCTTACCCTTGTAATGTGGATCAAGAAGGGTTGCCAGCCAGTAATGATCCCTCTCCTTGATACCACGAATGCTAGGGTCCTTTTCGCAGGCTTTGCAGAATCAGGGAGACCATGCAGTGTAAGTTTACAGAGGCATTCAATTCTGCATCCTCTGGGTCACTAAGGATCACATGATCCGTAACTACCTCCTCCCAGCCACGTACAACTCCTTGGGTTTCTGGGGACTGAAAACCATCCCTTGAAGACTGGTGCTGAGTGTTAACCTCTACATCCATGCTGACACAATCCTCCTCCTCCTTCTCTTATTCCTGTGTGTTTGACGGGCCTGCAGGAATGCTATCTGGATAAAGGGGGCCTTGAGAGGTAAGGAAGTCCTCCTCTTCCTCCAGCTGTTCTGCCTCAAGTGCCCTGTCCATGATTCCACGAAGTGTGCTTGAAAAGAGAGGAAGACTAGGGGAACAGTGTCACTGATGCATGCATTGTCGCTGCTCACCATCTTTGTGGCCTCCTCAAATGGTGACAGGACAGTGCATGCATCCTTGATCAGCAGCCACTAACGTGGTGAAAAGAAGCCAAGCTACCCTGACCCTGTCCTGGTGCCATACTCACACAGGTACTCATTATTGGCCCTCTGCTGTGTGTTCAGCCACTGCAGCATTGCCAACGTTGAATTCCACCTGGTGGCCATGTCACAAATGAAGCGGTTGGTGGGCAGGTTGCATTCCCTTTGAATGTCAGCCAGCTGAGCACTTGCATTGTATGACTGGCAGAAATTACCACAGAATTTTCTGGCCTGTCTCAGGAGATCCTGTAAGCCTGGGTACCAGCTCAAGAACCGCTGCATCACCAAATTCAGGACGTGTGCCAAACATGGAACATGGGTCAAGTTTCCCTGTCAAAGGGAGGAGAGAAGGTTGGTGCCATTGTCGCATACAACCATTCCTGGCTGAAGCTGGCGTGGGTCAACCACCTCTGAGCCTGCCCTGCAGAGCTGTCAGAATCTCTGCCCCAGGGTGGCTCCTGTCCCCTAGGCAGACCAACTCAAGCACCACATGGCATCTTTTAGCCTGACTGCTTGCCCCTTGAACGCTTACGGAGCACCGTTAGTTCAGAGGACGAATCTGTAGAAGAGGCCATAGAGGAAGAAGAAGAGGAGGGAGTGGAGGAGAGAGCTGTGGCAGAATCACCACTAGCACCACTGGCGGAACAAGCTCCAACCACACTGAACCCTGTCCTGCATCCTTCCCAGCTGCCAGCAGAGTTACCCAGTGCGCCGTGAAAGAAAGGTAACGTCCCTGCCCATGCCTGCTGGAACATGAGTCAGTAGTAATATGAACCTTACTGCTGACCACCCTGTCCAACAAGGCCAAAACATTGCTTTCCACATGCCACTAGAGAGCCGGAATGGCCTTCTGTGAAAAGAAATTGCATTTTGGAACCTGTCACTGAGGTACAGCACATTCCACAAATTCACAAAAGGGGGCAGAGTCTTCCAGCTGAAAAGGCAGCAGTTGCAGTTCTAGCAATTTGGTCAAGATAGCATTTAGTCGCTGAGCATGTGGATGGCTGGGACCGAATTTCGTTTTAATGGTTCAGCAACGTCGGTAGGGAAATTTGCCTGCTAAAATCAATTGGTGGTGTACTGCTAGCAGATTGGCTGCAAGTACTTGGGACACCTATTGCTATACCTTCATTCCTCTCAGTGCAGGTTTTTGAGAGGACTTGAGGTATAGTAGGGTTGGAGATCCCAGATGAGGCGCAAGGAGAAGTCCGCCTTTTTATTTGATGTGGGTCTTTCAAGTACTGTTGCCAACGGACTGTATGGCAGGTCGTCATATGTCTGGTCAAGCTTGTGGTGCCCAAGCAGCTGCTGTTCTGGTCATGCTTGATCCGCTTCAGGCATAGGTTGCAAACAGAAACAGTGCGATCTGCTGCACACATGTCGAAAAAGGCCCACACCAAGGAACTTTTAAAAGTCAGGCGGAGTCAGCAGCGCTCTGCACCTGCGAAGCTCTGCAGTGTGATGCAATAGTGTGGCTGCCCTTAAGCTGCCCCCTAGAGGATATCCTGCCTTGATGGAGTTGTGCCTCCTCCTCCTCTCTTCTCTCAGGCACCCAAGTACAGTCAGTGACCTCATCATCCCCTCCCTCCTCGTCACTGGAGAAAAATTGGCAGTATGCTGCAGCTGGGGGAACATGACTGCCAGTTTCTTGTCCTTCTTCGGCACCCCCTCTCTCTAGGCTCACGTTACTCCCTTCCTCAACCTGGTAACCAACATTGGAGCCTTCAAATAGCTGTGCATGCTCCAGCAGAATGTACCCGACACTGTGGGGACTCCTCCATGCATGATGGTGGGGCTACGGAAGGAGTGACTGTGGACAAGGAGCTGGTGGAATAGGCCGCTTTGGCAGCTGTGTTGGAAGGCAAACTACTCTGAGCCTGGGTGACAGAGGATGAGGAGGATGAGGACGGCTTTGTTATCCACTCCACCAAATCTTCTGCATGTTGTGGCTCAATAACATGACTGGCAGCAGAAAAAAAGGATAAGCATGCCCCACGGCCACCTGCAGAGGATGCACCATGTCCATGACTACCACTGTTGACTGTAGACACAGTGGATACTTGCTCTCTTTTAGCGGCCTGTGAGCGTCTGCCTCTCCTTGGTGGCTTTCCGGACATGATGTATTTTTTGTTTTGCAACACCACACTACACTGTGTTAGATACTGTGTACACCGCCTGCATTGTATTAGCAACTGTACAATGGCTGTACTGTATTGTATACTGTGTACACCACCAGAAGTGTAGTAGAAACTGTACACAATATATTAGATACTGTGTACACCACCAGAAAAGTAGTAGAAACTGTACTACAGCTGCACTGTATTGTGTACTGTGTACACCACCAGAAGTGTAGTAGAAACTGTACACACTGTATTAGATACTGTGTACACTACCATAAAAGTAATAGAAACTGTACTAAGGCTGCATTGTATTGTGTACTGTGTACACCATCAGAAGTGTAATAGAAACTGTACACACTGTATTAGACACTGTGTACACCACCATAAAAAGTAGTAGAAACTGTACTATGGCTGCACTGTATTGTGTACTGTGTACACCACCTGAAGTGTAGTAGAAACTGTGCACACTGTATTAGATACTGTGTACACCACCAGAAAAGTAGTAGAAACTGTACTACAGCTGCACTGTATTGTGTACTGTGTACACCACCAGAAGTGTAGTAGAAACTGTACACACTGTATTAGACACTGTGTACACCACCATAAAAAGTAGTAGAAACTGTACTATGGCTGCACTGTATTGTGTACTGTGTACACCACATGAAGTGTAGTAGAAACTGTACACATTGTATTAGATACTGTATACACCACCAGAAAAGTAGTAGAAACTGTACTACGGCTGCACTGTATTGTGTACTGTCTGTGTACACCACCAGAAGTGTAGAAGAAACTGTACACACTGTATTAGATACTGTGTACACCGCCTGCACTGTATTAGCAACTGTACAATGGCTGCACTGTATTGTGTATTGTGTACACCACGAGAAGTGTAGTAGAAACTGTGCACACTGTATTAGATACTGTGTACACTGCCTGCACTGTATTAGCAACTGTACAATGGCTGCACTGTATTGTAGACTGAGTACACCACCAGAAGTGTAGTAGAAACTGTACACATTGTATTAGATACTGTGTACACTGCCTGCACAGTATTAGAAACTGTACTATAGCTGCACTGTATTGTGTACTGTGTACACCACCAGAAGTGTAGTAGAAACTTAACACACTGTATTAGATATTGTGTACACCACCAGAAAATTAGAAGAAACTGTACTATGGCTGCACTGTATTGTGTACTGTGTACACCACCAGAAGTGTAGTGGAAACTGTACACACTGTATTAGATACTATGTACACCACCAGAAAAGTAGTAGAAAATGTACAATGGCTGCACTGTATTGTGTACTGTGTATACCACCCGAAGTGTAGTAGAAACTGTACACACTGTATTAGACACTGTGTACACCGCCTGCGCTGTATTAGAAACTGTACTACAGCTGCACTGTATAGTGTACTGTGTACACCACCAGAAGTGCAGTAGAAACTGTACACACTGTAGTAGATACTGTGTACACCACCAGAAAAGTAGTAGAAACTGTACTACGGCTGCACTGTATTGTGTACTGTGTACACCACCCGAAGTATAGTAGAAACTGTATACACTGTATTAGACACTATGTACACCACCTGCACTGTATTAGAAACTGTACTACAGCTGCACTGTATTGTGTACTGTGTACACCACCAGAAGTGTAGTAGAAACTGTACACACTGTATTAGATACTGTGTACACCACCAGAAAAAGTAGTAGAAACTGTACTACCGCTGGACTGTATAGTGTACTGTGTACACCACTAGAAGTGTAGTAGAAACTGTACACACTGTATTAGATACTGTGTACACCACCAGAAAAGTAATAGAAACTGTACTATGGCTGCACTGTATTGTGTACTGTCTGTGTACACTACCAGAAGTGTAGTAGAAACTGTACACACTGTATTAGATACTGTGTAAACCGCCTGCACTGTATTAGCAACTGTACAATGGCTGCACTGTATTGTATACTGTGTACACCACTAGAAGTGTAGTAGAAACACTGTACACACTGTATTAGATACTGTGTACACCGCCTGCACTGTATTAGAAACTGTACTAAGGCTGCACTGTATTGTGTACTGTGTACACCGCCAAACGTGTAGTAGAAACTGTACACACTGTATTAGATACTGTGTACACCACCAGAAAAGTAGTAGAAACTGTACTACGGCTGCGCTGTATTGTGTACTGTCTGTGTACACCACCAGAAAAGGTAGCAGAAACTGTACTACGGCTGCACTGTATAGTGTACTGTGTACACCACCAGAAGTGTAGTAGAAACTATACACACTGTATTAAATGCTGTGTACACCACCAGAAAAGTAGTAGAAACTGTACACACTGTAATAGATACTGTGTACACCACCTGAAGTGTATTAGAAACAGTACACCACGGAATGCACTGTAGATATAGGCTACATTGGATGCAGAGTATATATATATATATATATATATATATATATATATATATAAAAGACTGTATACATATATTAATACACTGCCTGTACTGACTGAATATCGAGTAAACAGTGAGTACTAGTCTATGCTAAATGCAAAGTATATATATATTCAAATACACTGCCACTAACTGAATAACCTGCCTGCTTAATCTAAATCAAGCTATCTCTCTGTCCACGCCAACAACACTAAACACGGTAGCCGTGTAAGCAACCTTATATAGTGTGGGGAATGGACATAGTCCCCCTGAGTCATGATTGGCCAAAGGCACCCTGTCTTTGGCCAATTATGGCTCTCTTAGCAGAGCGTGCTGTGATTGGCCAAAGCATGCAGGTCAGGTGCATGCTTTGGCCAATCATCATACAGCAATGCACTGCAATCTCGCAGTGCATTATGGGGCGTTCCGCTGTGCTCTATTTTTCTGCGAATGCCCCATAATGTTCGCTGTTCAGTGAACGACGAACACCCGATGTTCAAGGCACTGTCTTCCCTTTCCTAGCCACCCAGGCTGCATGCTTGAATAAGGGTCTAGGTAGAATGTTAAGGGGAACACCACAGCATTTTTTTTAAGTGACTACATATTTTTTTAAAAGGGAAAAAAACAGCATAGGGTCCCCCTTTAAATTCCACCTAGACCCTTATCTAAATATATTTGGTTAATGACATCACCTGGGATCCCTGAAACTGTGTTTATGTTACTGCAGCTAGGAATTTGGGTAGGGGTAATGTCCGCATTAATTCAGCAGGCAAATGAACGGCGAACAGACTGGGTTAACTTCAAACCCACTTCTGACGCAAACCTGAATCTCATCCCTAGAGAGGTGTCAGAATCCCTTTCAGTTTCTATAGCTGTCTGATTTCTTATTTGGGAGATTTACTCACTTCATGTGTCCTGGTAACCACTGTTACTGGGACTGAAAGTAAGGAAAAATAAAAAATTTGAGTTGTCACCGGAACAGAAATTGAGGGAAATTTTTTCAATGGGGACACTTGTTAATGTGACAGCTGTCTAAGAATAGATTTTCCTCACTTCATAGACATTTTTTCTTATTTCCTGTTGTGTTTGCAGTACAAATCTTCTTATTTCCTGTTGTGTTTGCAGTACAAAACTTGAAGGGAAATCTCCTCAATGGAACACAGATGGCAAACAAAAAAACAGAGTGATTATTACAGCTGTAGTTTAGCAGGAGTTGCAGGTGTTACCTGGACTGTAGTTGATAACTGCTGTGGAACTTTCTTTGTTGCTGCTGTATTATCCTTCTGCAGTGTGGACAGGGCTAAACTGAATATTCATTAATGCAGAAGTGCAGCAACCATCCTTAAAAGAGAAGTAAAGGATTTTTTTTCTTATTATTAATACTTACCTAGGTGGATGCAGCATGGTTCTGATGCTGCATCTGTCCCCCGGTGCCTCTACACTGTGAACCGAGTGATCGAACGCCGCCGATCGCTCTGTTTTCAGAGCTCCGTGAGCAGAGATCTGTAGATTGTCAGTCACAGCTCTCTCCTCGCCCACTGGAGCACTGGGTTGTGGAGGAGGCTCTCGCTGAGAGGCTGAGCTGGGTGTCAGTCCAGGCACCTGGCGGATCCAGACTCCATCGTCTGGATGACACAATACCTGGACTGACATTGGTGATGTCAGCAGAGAACGGGTCACAGGAGTGCAAAACAAACTGCACTCCTGTGATCCATAGGAGGAGTATAGCCAAACAAGCTTTGACTATTCTTCTCCTTTAAGGAAACCACTTTGTAATGCTTGTTTATTGAGTGTCTCTAGTGCAGAGGGCAGCCATCTTAGCTGGGTCTGGATGAGGACAGTGATTGGCTGATGCAACCAAGCAAGGTGACAGTGAACTTTGCTTCTGGAAAAAGGGAGCTCTATTGTGCCACCAGCCTGCAGAATGCAGGGAGGAAGCCACTGCGGGGACCACGTGCTGATGCAACCATTTTCCTGTGCTGAGCAGCTGAGTTTGTGCACTACAGGGTTGCAGTGAAGGGGGAACAGTAATGTGTTGACTGACAGTTTGCTGGAGCTATCTGATGCTGTGGTGCCCAGGAAAGGAATGCTGGTCAGAGACTGCCTCTGCCATCATACTCTGTGCAATGCTACATGTGAGCAGACCTGGATCCTGATAACCCTCACTGGGGATCAGTGTTTCCCTTGCTAGACGCAGAAAGTGACTGTGACCATCAGCAGACCCCTGTCCATCAGAAGAGGACCATTGGCTGCTACTTCTGGGAACTAACTTGCATGGGAGGACCCTTTCACAAATCTATTTGGAAACACCTGTGTTTCAGAGACTGACTTGTGAGAGGTCTCTTGGCCACTGACTTTTCTTGCTTCCTGGTATCGATAAATAGTTCTGCTCCAGTGGGGTTGCCTTTGCTCCCCCTTGTTTGGAAACAATCCAGTGCCTCTTTGGATTACAAAAACTGTACTAGAAAGTACTGTCATCTCTTTTAAGGAGGCCAAAGGAGGACTGTTTCAGCAGGATTGAAAGAGAGAGATTGCAGCACCTTCTATCCTTGTCTAAATTGAACTTGACTTCTACTGAATCAGAGCACGTTTCCAGAGACCCAGAATGCGTGCCCTGGATCTGGTAGGAGACTAACATCATACAAGTTAACCTACTATATGTTGGGAACTGATGTACTTTCTTCAAAGGCCCTAACTTTGCTAGCCAATGATTTTTTTTTCATTGTTCACCACCCAGTGTGACAAAACTGGAACTGTTATAGCAAGTTAGGACTGTCATTATATACTGTAGTTAGGTAAATGCAATTTGGTTCTGTTAATTACTGTTAGTCAGAATACTGCGGGTGTTTAACCATATCTTTCAGAGTAACGCTATTGTCTTATTGATTGTTTGCTTAAGTAAACTTGCTAATCATTTCTCCTTTTAGGCTATGCTTGGCTTTATACATTCTTTGAAATACCTCAAGGTGTGTCAGAAAGTGCTGGGTGAGTAATGCCGCGTACACATGAGCGGACTTTACGGCAGACTTTGCCCGGCGGACGGGATTCGGACAATTCGATCATGTGTGGGCTCCAGCGGACTTTGTTTTCTCAAAAGTTGGACGGACTTAGATTTCAAATCTATCCGTCGGACTCAAGTCCGGTCGAAAAGTCCACTCGTCTGTATGCTAGTTCGACGGACAAAAAGCCACACTAGGGCAGCTATTGGCTACTGGCTATGAACTTCCTTGTTTTAGTCCGGTCGTACGTCATCACGTACGGATTCGACGGACTTTGGTTGATTGTGTGTAGGCAAGTCCGTTCATTCAGAAAGTCCATCGTAAAGTCCGTTGAAAAGTCCGCCGGGCAAAGTCTGCCGTAAAGTCCACTCGTGTGTACGCGGCATTAGGTGTGTCATCTTAGGTGTGCAGAGAAATCACAAAACAACTCAGTGGTTCCTGAATAGGGATGGGCAAACGATTCAGCCCGAGCATAAGTGCGGGTCGAACTTTGGTTGTTCGGACGTTTGGCGAACAACGAACATTATGCAGTGTTCGCAGCAAATTTGAAAGCCACGGAGCCTCGTTAAATTCTATGGGACATTAACATGAGAAAACAAAAGTGCTCATTTTAAAGGCTTGTATGCAAGTTATTGTCATAAAAAGTTTTTGAAGACCTGGGTCCTGCCCCAGGGGACATGTATCAATGCAAAAAAAAAATGTTAAATACTGCCGTTTTTTTCGGGAGCAGTGATTTTAATAATGCTTAAAGTGAAACAATAAAAATGAAATATTCCTTTATATATCGTGCCTGGGGGATGTCTATAGTATGCCTGTAAAGTGGAGCAGTTTTGCAATGTTTAGAACAGTACCACAGCAAAATTACATTTCTAAATGAAAAAAGTCTTTTAAAATTGATCGCGGCTGTAATGAATTGTCTGGTCTCGGCAATATAAATAAAACTCATTGAAAAAAATGGCATGGGTTCCCCCCCCCCCAGTCCATTACCAGACCCTTTGGGTCTGGTATAAATATTAAGGGGAACCCCGAACCAAAAATGTTAAAAAAAATTGCGTGAGGGTCCCCCCAAAATCCATACCAGGCCCTTCAGGTCTGCTATGAATATTAAGGGGAACCCTGCACCAAATTTTTTTTTAAATGGCGTAGGTCCCCCCCCAAAATCCGGGTCTGGTATGGATTTAAGGGGAACCCTGCGCCAAAATGAAAAAAAAAATTGTGTAGGGGTCCCCCCAAAATCCATATCAGACCCTCATCCAAGCACGCAACCTGGCAGGCCGCAGGAAAAGAAGGGGGAATGAGAGAGTGCCCCCCTCCTGAACCATACCAGGCCACATGCCCTCAACTTGCCTGGTGGTTGTGAGGGTCTGCAGAATCCGTAAATGCGTGTTCGAACAAATTTTTTGCCTATTTGCAAGTTCTGGTGTGAACCGAACCAGGGGTGTTCGGTTCATCTTTACTCCCCACATTAGATAACCCCCTAGGAGAAGCGCTCGTGGTCGTGGGTATTCCCACAGACATCGAGTCCACGGGACCCACGATAACGGTCACGGCAGTATATCTGCGTCAGGCGGTCGGGAATCGGTTAAATGAACAGTGATTTTTTTATTTTTAAAGTGAAAGCTAAATAATGTAAAATTCCTTCCATTATAGTGGCTGGGGGTCCTCTTAGTCTACCTGTAAATTGGCAGATCTGTACCATGTCTAGAATCTGCTGCAGCAATAATTGCATTTGTAAAGCCCAAAAAAATGTAATTTTCCCTGCAAGCTGCATTTATTTTGCTCAGCAACAGCTGGGGAGCCAGTGTGTATGATGAGGCCACAATGTAGTGCATTGGGAACAAGATTAGACATTTTTTGGATACATTCTGGTGTCACTTTGAAGTAACAAGTACGTAAAAATTGGTCTTCGGGTGTCGGTGGTGCCTTCCCACCGTAAACCTATAGAGATACTCTTGATGAAAGCAAGAATTGGCCTTGCTGTAAAAAATTGTAATGATATGCACCTGTAAAATAGGTGCATAAAAATTACTCTTTGGGTGTCGGGGGCGCCTTCCCTCAGTAAGCCTATAGAGGTGCTCTTGATGAAGGCAAAACATTTTTAATGATATACACCTGTCAAAAAAGGTGCTGAAAAATTCTTTTTGGTCTCTTTGGTCTTTGGGTGTTAATTGTGCCCATGAAACCTATACCAAAAACATTCTTCCAGATGAAATGATTGAACACCCTCAAAGCTAGGCAGCCTTGAAGTCCTGCAGAGATTTTACATCCCAAAAAGACTTAATCAGTGACATCGGCATCAGGGGCTTCATAGCTGGCAATCCGGGACTGATTCATTTTAATAAAAGTCAAACGGTCCACGGAGTGTGTGGACAGACGCATTCTATGATCAGTAACAAAACCTCCTGCAGCACTGAATGCCCGTTCTGAAAGCATGCTGGATGCAGGGCAGCCCAACAACTCAATAGCATACTGGGCAAGTTATGGCCAGTGGTCTATTCTCATGACCCAGTAAGACGCTGCCGATGAGATGTGGAAGCTGACAGCCCTGGGCGGCGAGGACTAAAAAAATTCTGAAATGTCTCACTTAGGCGGACACCTTCTCCAACGCTCCTCTCTTGACCAACAGAAGACTCAAAACTAAGTTTTCCACGACACTGTAACCTACTGGAGTCAGGAAAAACTTTCAATAAAATCCTCTTTAACGGGTCCTCAAGAGATTTTATCTTCTGCACTCTCTGTGGGGATGGGATAAGTTCTGAGACCTTCCCCTTATAACAGTGGTCAAGGAGAGTTGAATGTGAATGTTAAAATCAGCGCTGCTCCAATAAACCATGAATAATAAAATATCCTACATTAATATAATCATAGAATTAACAATATAAAGTTCTCAGTGCAGATAAAGTGCAAACATATGAGGTGCAATCATATAATTATATGGTGTGCTGTAGACCTGTGCAATCAGTTTCGTAATGAAAAAATAACGAATTTCAACTAATACGAAAGAAATTATAGCGAATATAACAAATGAATTCGACATGATTCGGTAATTCGTTAAAGATCTAATGAAACAAAAGGTCAATTCAAAGTAAAACTTACAGTCCAATCAGCTGATTAATTTTGTGCTGGAGGTTGGATTACTGGCAAAGTGCATTCCTGAGAACTGAGTGAGAAGGGTGTGTCAGTCTGACACATCGCAACTCCGATCTAGGTAAAGAGTCTCTGACGGAGACTCTTTACCATGTGATCAGCCTTGTCCAATCATGGCTGATCACGATGTAAATAGGAAGAGCCAGTGGTCGGCTTTTCCTCACTCGCGTCTGACAGACGCAAGTAGAGGAGAGTCGATCGGCTGCTCTCCTGACTAGGGATGAGCGAACACTTCCCTGTTCGGTTCGCACCAGAACATGCGAACAGGAAAAAAGTTCGTTCGAACACGCGAACACCGTTAAAGTCTATGGGACACGAACATGAATAATCAAAAGTGCTAATTTTAAAGGCTTATATGCAAGTTATTGTCATAAAAAGTGTTTGGGGACCCGGGTCCTGCCCCAGGGGACATGGATCAATGCAAAAAAAGTTTTAAAAACGGCCGTTTTTTCAGGAGCAGTGATTT
Source organism: Aquarana catesbeiana (assembly GCF_042186555.1). Classification (NCBI taxonomy): domain Eukaryota; kingdom Metazoa; phylum Chordata; class Amphibia; order Anura; family Ranidae; genus Aquarana; species Aquarana catesbeiana. Next base: position 570,249,881 of record NC_133327.1, read on the forward strand.
TAATAATGCTTAAAGTCAAACAATAAAAGTGTAATATCCCTTTAAATTTCGTAGCTGGGGGGTGTCTATAGTATGCCTGTAAAGGGGCCCATGTTTCCTGTGTTTAGAACAGTCTGACAGCAAAATGACATTTCGAAGGAAAAAACCCATTTAAACCTACTCGCGGCTATTGCATTGCCGGCAATACACATAGAAGTTCATTGATAAAAACGGCATGGGAATTCCCCACAGGGGAACCCCGAACCAAAATTAAATAAAAAAAAATGACGTGGGTGTCTCCCTAAATTCCATACCAGGCCCTTCAGGTCTGGTATGGATATTAAGGGGAACCCCGGCCAAAATTAAAAAAAAAAATGACGTGGGGTTCCCCCTAAATTCCATGCCAGACCCTTCAGGTCTGGTATGGATTTTAAGGGGAACCCCGCGCCAAAAAAAAAAAAAAAACGGCGTGGGGTCCCCTCAAAAATCCATACCAGACCCTTACCCGAGCACGCAACCTGGCAGGCCGCAGGAAAAGAGGGGGGGACGAGAGTGCGGCCCCCCCTGAACCGTACCAGGCCACATGCCCTCAACATTGGGAGGGTGCTTTGGGGTACTTACCCCTACCATTTCTCATCAACATGGGGACAAGGTGTTTTGGGGGGCTACCCCAAAGCACCCTCCCAATGTTGAGGGCACTTTTTTTTGCATTGATCCATGTCCCCTGGGGCAGGACCCGGGTCCCCAAACACTTTTTATGACAATAACTTGCATATAAGCTTTTAAAATTAGCACTTTTGAGCTCTCCCATAGACTTTTAAAGGGTGTTCCGCGGCATTCGAATTTGCCAGGAACACCCCAAATTGTTCGCTGTTCGGCGAACTTGCGAACAGCCAATGTTCGAGTCGAACATGAGTTTGACTCGAACTTGAAGCTCATCCCTACTCCTGACAGGGGGGGTCTGTGCTAATTGTTTATCAGCACAGCCCCCCCCTCGGATCCCACCCAGGACCACCAGGGAAGCCGCCCAGGACCACCAGGATGGCCATCCACACTGGACCAACAAGTATGCCCCCTAGACCCCCAGGGAAATACTAATCTGTGCCCAGGCAGCTGCCAATTAATGCCCAGGCAGCTACCAATCAGTGCCCACTCACAATGCCTACCACTGCCAGTGCCACCAGGGATGCTTATCAGTGCCTCATATCAGTGCTGCGTATCAGTGCCCATCAGTGCCACATATCAGTGCCCATCAGTGCCCAGCAGTGCCACCTATCAGTGCCCATCAGTGCCCAGCAGTGCCACCTATCAGTGCCCATCAGTGCCGCCTATCAGTGCCACCCATAAGAACCCATCTTTGCAGCCTTTCAGTGCCCATCAGTGTCGCCTATCAGTGCCCATTAGTGCCCACCAGTGCCACCCATGAGTGCCCATCAGTGCCGCCTATCAATGCCCATCAGTGCTGCATATCAGTGCCACCCATCAGTGCCACCTACCAGTGCCCATCAGTGCCGCATATCAGTGCCCATCGTCAGTGCCTGTCAGTGCCCACTCATTGGTGCCACCTCATCGGTGCCGCCTTATTAGTGCCTGTCAGTGCCGTCTTATCAGTGCCCATCAGTGAAACAAAAGCAAAACTTTTATTTTTTTCTTAATTTTCGGTCTTTTTTTATATGTTTAACAAAAAATAAAAACCACAAAATACCACCAAATAAAAGCTCTATTTGTCGGAACAAAATGATAAAAATTTAGTTTGGGTACAGTGTAGCATGACCGCGCATTTGTCATTCAAACTGCGACAGCGCTGAAAGCTGAAAATTGGTCTGGGCAGGAAGGTGTATAAGTGCCCTGTATTGAAGTGGTTAATATATCTAGCAGGAATTCTGTTTGAGTGTTTTTTAGATTTGTTTTGGAATCCAGAGCCCATTTAATTGCTTCAATGGCATCTTTTTGTTTGATATTAGTGAATCAACATCTATACTAACCAGTATGGATTGATCATTCACCGGGGTATCCTTAATGTAATTAATGAGGTCCCTACTGTCTCTCATATAAAATGGAAATTGTTGTGCAATGGGTTGTAGATAATGATCTAAATATTCACCAACCCTCGAAAACAAAGAATCCACCCCATTAATAATGGGTCTGCTGGGAGGTCTTTTGATATCCTTGTGTATTTTAGGGACCTGGTATACAATGGGGGTCTTTGGTGCTTCCGGGACAAGATATTTGGCTTCCTCTTCAATGTACCTTTCTCTTGTGCTTTCTTAACTCTTTTAATAAACATAGCTTTTAATTTATTACCGGGGGTCTCCTTTTAATTTATTATAGGCAGTCCCCAAGTTACGAACATCCGACTTGCGAATGACTCCTACTTACGAACTGGAGGCGGCGTGAAGTCTGCACATGCGCGGGCACTTTTCGATGGCGGGCACATCGGAAAACATCGGAAAACAGCGGAAAACGACACCTGCGCATGCGCGGCTACTTGACAGAACATTGGAAAACATCGGGAAAACGACGTCTCTGCCGTTCTGCGCATGCGCTTCCAACTTACGAACATATTTGACTTAAGAACAAACCGGCAGTCCCTAACTCGTTCATAACTCGGGGACTGCCTGTATACGTTTCTTCATTCTCTATCAGGCGGTTCAGTTCAGTTTATCTTCTTTCTTATCTAAGACTATTATCCCTCCCCACTTGTCCACTGGCCTTATAATAATATCTTTCTTTTTTTCCAATTCTTTAAGGCCATGTTGGATTTGTTTATTACCTCTAATGGGGTTTATATGGATATCTTCAATGTCTTGTTCCACCATTATTTTAAACATTTCTAAGCATTGGTTGCTGCTATGTCTAGGATTAAAAGTGGACTTCTTCCTTTAACCACTATGTTCATATGGTGAGTCTACACTTGTGGCGTCCTGAGTTTTTATGTCAAAATGTTTCTTAATATTTAATTTTCTAATAAATTTATGTAGATCTATAAAAGTTCTGAATTTGTTAATATTTTGGTGGGGCATATTTGAGTCCTAGCTCTAAGACCTTACGATCTCCAGTACTAAAATGAATATTGCTTAAGTTAAAAATACCTCCATCTAAGTTTCCCTTTGTCTTTTTCTGGCCTCCTCTGTTGCCTCTACTCTTCCTTCTCCTGCATTGTGTGGTGGTGGGTGTCCTCTGTGCCCTCCTCTCGGTCCCCAACAATTCATGGGGCCCCTGGGGGGTCCCCAATATCCCCCCATTCTCCTCTGGCCTCTCCAACGGGGTCTGCCATGTCCTCTGTCCTGAAAATCCCCTCCATAATAGGGTGGGTAATCATTGCATTCATATGGTCCAAGGTAAGGGGGGCCTCCTCTGTAGGGTGAGGTGTATGTGGTCTAATCGGTTCATACCTGTTATGTGTAGGTAAATTATATTGGGGTGTGTCTGTCTGACTTCAGCAGTCTATTCTGATATTGGGGAGTGTCTATCAATTTATACCTATTTCCTCCCATATTATTCCTTCCTCCACTTGCTGGCATACTGGGTGTGAGTGTTTGCATATAAGGGATTGATTCTTGCTCTAGAAAAGATCCTCTGGATTGTGAATTCTTTTTTTTTACAAACCTTGCTTGTAATCATTTGTGTCTTGGTGGAATTTCTTTATTTTTTTCTTTTGTGTATCTGTATCCAATTTAGTTATATATTCCTGTATTTGTGTCATTGTATCTTTATACTCAGATGTACTTAATATGGGATTAAGTTGTTCTTTTAGGGTTTTTATTTTTCTTTCCAATAGTCTTAGTTTTGTTTTCCTTTTGTAGATAATCAATCCCAGGAGTTTTTGTTCGCTGACATGAAAAAAATTGTACCATTTATCTGCAATTTCTTGGTTATCTAATCCATCATTGGGTGCTATGTCCTAACTGAGCATTTTGGGGGTAATACCATATTTAACATATTGTTTCAATGTGGTAATATCCCACCAGGTTCTTACCTGTTTATCCAACGTGTGTTTAAGTTGCTGTGCATTGTAGTGCATTTTGTGAGAAAATCTCCTCTGTGTTTACTCTTTTTTTATTTATGAAAACAAATAACTCCATTGCTGCTGGGTGTAATTGTGAAAAGCACAATGCAATGTAATTAATAATGTAAATACCCGCGCTATGGAGACAATAAACTAAATAAAGTAAATAAAATAAAAACAAATGTGTTATGGGCTGCTGCTGTGGTGCAAGGTAAAATAACCCAAGTAAATGTGGTCAAGGAAGGTTGCCAATCAGTAATCATCCTTCTACTTTATGCCACGTATTCTTAGGTCCTTTCACAAGCTTTGAAGCATGAGGTTGCCCATGCGCCTCAAATTTGTAGAGGCTTGAGAAGCAGACTCCGCGGGGTCACTCAGAATGACAGCATCTGGAACTTCCACCTCCCAGCCACGTACTACTGCTAAGGGTCCTGGGGTTGGAAAGCTATCGCCTACAGATTGACGCATGTCTTCCTCTTCTTCGAAGTATATGAAAGTGCCAGAATCCTCCTCCTCATCCTCCTCCCCTCTCTCCTCCTGTGTGTTCTGTGACATAGGAATGATGGTGTCTGGATAAAGTGGGCCTTGAGAGGAAAGGAAGTCCTCCTCTTCCTCCTGCTGCTCTGTCTCCAGTGCCCTGTCCACAATGCCATGCAGAGTCTGCTCCAGCAGGAACACAACAGGGATTGTGTCACTGATGCATGCACTGTCATGGCTCACCATCCTTGTGGCCTCCTCAAATGGTTACAATACAGTGCATGCATCCTTAATGATCAGCCATTGGCGTTGTTGTGCTTTTTAAGGACAGTTTTCCCGCACAGTATTTATTATTAAGTAATTTTTAACTAAGATTTTTTAAGATACAAAATCAATCTATATGACACAGTCTATACATATGAAACTTATTCACGGAGACATGTGATCATATGAAATAGTTAAATTTATTGGTTGACAAAAAAACAAATATTTACATGAAATTAAAACCGATTGCATCACAGTAACGTCTTGAAAATCAATAAAAACACTTGCAAAATGGGCGCGCAGTCCCTTTGACACAACACCACCATGATAACTTCTCAGTAGAATCAATAACCTTGTGAGAATGACAATTAAACAGAATGTCTGTATTTCACACGTCCAATCATTACTGTACTGCAGGTAAATAAGTGGTTAACAATGTGAAAAAAAATTAGACGTTTGTTTTGTCAATAAAAGTGGCAACTATGCAAAAAGAAAAATATAATGAAAAATTGAATCTTTAGAGAAAAATCTACAAGGCGGGAGAAGGATTATCAATAGTAGAATATATAATACATCAATATTTGAGAGAACATACAAGATAAAATCAACATGGCATAATTACCCATTCCAAAATGGCTACCGTTCCTAATGGCTGGTTACCAGAGTTAAGATGGCTGCTGTAGCTTTCAAAAATGGATACTCTTAAAGAGGATTTACTTCTTGCGACCTCCGAGTTCCAAGGATCAGGGTTCAGGAATCTTCATGAATGTCAAAATATGTATTAATGCATGGTGCATGAGTGTCAGTCTGTCTGGGAGTATGGGCATCTTCCAGTGTCCCCCTCAGGGTATGTCCCTGAGTATGTCAGTCAGGGCGGGTCCCTGACTCCCTTTTTCTCATGGCATCTTACTTGCTTCTAAATACCATCTCAGACAATGAGATCATAAAAATTATAATAAACCCTGCCCAAAAGGTATGGCTTCTTTTCTATTGGTTAAGCAAAACTTAGTCATTTACCTCCCCGGGAGTTCCGTGAGTTTTAGGTAATATCACCTTCAACCACTAGGCGTGTCTGAGAGCAGAAAATGTGTTCTGAACTGTGTTCTGAACTGTCTTTTAAATGAAATGTTCAATTTTCATAATATATGTAATGGTGAGAAGAATATATACCTTTAAATATTCTGGTAATCAGTCTAATATAAAATACATTCAATATAATTTTGATTAATCATTATTACATAAAATGGTTATATATATGGATACAGGTATAATTATGGTATATCCAATGAATATTTGTTTATCTAAACATAGGCTACAGTCTTATATAGTTATTATCATAATTATATGTTTTTCATAATACTAATTAGTTTCTTAAAACATTTCTACTTATAAAATCACACTTTCATATATATTTTCTTTATAACCAAGTTCTTAGATCATCAGATACTAAAATTATAATTATCTATTGTGATCTACAGATATCATAGATAATTCAAATGCCTTATAATAACATGTAGGTATTTTAAAATATCTCTGACTTGCATAACCATTCACATCTTTCTAACATCATGTGTTAGGATGGACTTAGCTTCAATGGATGTTTAGATAGTTTAGCTGTGTCCACAATTCCTAAAATCTACACAATGAGTTGTGTTAGCCAAGGTGTTAGATATTTAAACAGTTCCTCACTCGTTAATCTCTATGTGATAACAGTCCAAAAAACCTTTTTCCTTTATGGCTGTATTTGTCGTGTTTATTTGCAAACAGGTACACATCTTCTTTGTTTTGTGAAATGAGACCTTATTGTCCCAGCGAGTCTCTCTCACACAAGGCTTGTATAACCTGAAGAGATGGTTGATGCATTAAAGCGGTAGTAAACCCGCTGACACTTTTTTGTTTTATATACACCTGTAAGGTAAAAGGCATAATGAGCTAGTATGCACCGCATATTAGCTCATTATGAAATACTTACCTTAGAACGAGGCATCGGTATATCACCTGGTCCACGCCGTGGTAGCTGACATGTTGCTTCAGTGTGTCTTCCGGGTATTGCGGCTCCAGCGCTGTGAGTGGCTGGAGCCGCAATGTCATCACTCCCGCGCATGCACGCGGGAAACTTCTTTCCGGCAAGGTCCGGCATCTGCCAGGCCTTCAGCCGAGAATCCCCTGTGCGCATGCGCCGCTGCAGTCAGTGGCGCATTATAGGCTTACCTGTAGGTAAAAGTAAAATAATTGACTCTACAACCGCTTTAAACCTATTTTGCATTAAATGGTTCCAAGAGGGTAACAGTTCAATTATTGCAAAACCACAGTCCATATTCTTTGAGGCCTAAGCAAATCTCACATTTCTGACAGTAAATATAAAATGTATTTCTTCATGAATCCACAACAGCGTGGGGAAAAAAAGGTACTCGTTGACAGCCCTTTGCTGCATGTATAGCTGCTGCAGTATTGCCAAAGTCGAGTTCCACCTGGTGGGCAGGTCACAAATCAGGCGGTTTACGGGCAGGTGGAATTCCCACTGAATTTCAGCCAACCGAGCACAGGCTGTGTATGACCTCCTGAAATGGTCACAGACTCTTCTGGCCAGCTTTAGCACATCCTGCAACCCTTGGTAGGTATTTAGGAAATGCTTCACCAGCAAATTGAGGACATGTGCCAGGCATGGCACATGTGTCAACTTTCCCTGTCTAAGGGCGGACAGGAGGTTTGAGCCATTATCGCACACCACAATTCCTGGCTCCAACTGTCGTGGTGTGAAGCACCTCTGGGCCTGTCCCTGCAGAGCTGCAACTGTGTCTACAGTCAACAGTGGTGGTCGTTGACATGGTGCATCCTCTGCAGGTGGCTGTGGGGCACGCTTGTCCTTTTGTTCTGCCACTGGCTGTATTATTAACCCACAACATGCAGAAGAGTTAGTGGAGTGGATAACAAAGCCGTCCTCATCCTCTGTCACCCAGGTGCAGAGTAGTTTGCCTTCCAATGCAGCTGTCAAAGCAGCCTATTCCACCGGCTCCTTGTCCACAGTCACTTCTTCCGTAGCCCCACCATCATGCATGGAGGAGTCCCCAGAATTATTCGACCACAGTGTCGGTTATATGCTGCTGGAGGATGCTCAGCGATTTTAAGGCTCCGATGTTGATTCCCAGGTTGAGGAAGGGAGTAACATGAGCCTAGATAGAGGGGGACCACAGAAGGACAAGAAACTGGCAGTCATGTTCCCCCAGCTGCAGCATACTGCCAAGTTTGCTCCAGTGACGAGGCGGGAAGGGATGATGAGGTCACTGACTTTACTTGGGTGCCTGAGAGAAGAGAGGAGGAGGAGGCACAACTCCAATGAGGCAGGATGTCCTCTAGTGGGCAGCTTAAGGGCAGCAACCTTATTGCATCACACCGCAGAGCTCCGCAGGTGCAGGGCGCTGCTGACTCCCCACTGACTTTAAAAGTTCCTTGCTGTGGGCCTTTTTTGACACATGTGCAGCAGATCGCACCGTTGCTGTTTGCAACCTATGTCTGAAGCGGATCAAGCGTGGCCAGAACAGCAGCAGCTTGGGCACCACATGCTTGATCAGACATATGACGACCTGCCATGCAGTCCGTTGGCAACAGCACTTGAAAGACCCACATCATAGAAAAAGGCAGACTTCTCCTTGCTCCTCATCTAGGATCTCCAACCCTACTATACCTCCAGTCCTATCAAAAACCTGCACTGAGAGAAATGAAGGTATAGCAATATGTGTCCCAGGTACTTGCAGCCAATCTGCTAGCAGTATACCACTAATTGATTTTAGCAGGCAAATTTCCCTACCCCAGTTGCTGAACCGTAAAAAAGAAATTCGGTCCCAGCCATCCACATGCTCAGCGTCTAAATGCTAGCTTGGCCAAATTGCTAGCACTGCACCTGCTGCCTTTTCAGCTGGTAGACTCTGCCCCTTTTGTGAATTTGTGGAATGTGCTGTACCTCAGTGGCAGGTTCCAAAACACCATTTCTTTTCCATTCCGGCTCTCTAGCAGCATGTGGAAGGCAATGTTTTGGCTTTGTTAGAAAGGGCGGTCAGCAGTAAGGTTCAAATTACCACTGACTCATGGTCCAGCAGACATGGGCAGGAACGTTACCTTTCCTTCACGGCGCACTGGGTAACTCTGCTGGCAGCTGGGAAAGGATGCAGGACAGGGTCCAGTGTTGTTGGAGCTTGTTCTGCCACCACGCCTCCAAAATGCTAGTGGTGATTCTGCTACAGCTCTCTCCTCCAGCCCTCCTCTTCTTCTTCCTCTATGGCCTCTTATGCACATTTGTCCTCTGAACCAGCGGTGCTCTGTAAGTGTTCAAGGGGCTACGCAAGTAGTCAGGCTAAAAGATGCCATGCGGTGCTTGAGTTAGTCTGCCTAGTGGACAGGAGCCACACTGGGGCAGATATTCTGTCAGCTCTGCAGGGGCAGGCTCAGAGGTGGTTGATGCCATGCCAGCTTCAGCCAGGAAGGGTTGTATGAGACAATGGCACTAACCTTCTCTCCGCCCTCCGACAGGGACGCTTGACACATGTTCAATGTTTGTTACACGTCCTGAATTTGATGGTGCAGCAGTGCTTGAGCAGGTACCCAGGCTTACAAGATTTCTTGAGGCAGACCAGAAAAGTCTGTGGTCATTTCTGTGGTCATACAATGCCAGTGCTCGGCTGGCTGACATTTAAAAGGAATGCAACCTTCCCACCAACCGCCTCATTTGTGACATGCCCACCAGGTGGAACTCAATGTTGGCAATGCTGCAGTGGCTGCATACACAGCAGAGGGCCATCAATGAGTACCTGTGTGACTATGGCACCAGGACAGAGGCAGGGGAGCTTGGCTTCTTTTCGCTAAGCCAGTGGCTACTGATCAAAGATGCATGCACTGTCCTGTTACCATTTGAGGAGGCCACAAGGATGGTGAGCAGCGACAATGCATGCAACAGTGACACTGTCCCTCTAGTCTTTCTGCTGGAGCACACGCTTTATGGAATCATGGACTGAGCACTTGAGGCAGAACAGTAGGAGGAAGAGCATACAAGAGAATCTGTGAGGGGTTACAGTGTTGTGGCACCACCACCACCCAAGGCCCAATTTTTCTGCCCCTGTTTAACAGGGGCATGTAATTACAATTTTTGATATAATATTTTAACGCAGGGCCTGTTCCTGCGCCCCACCAAGAGTAACTGTTAGGGCTTACAGTGTTCTGGCACCACCAAAACCAAAGGCCCAATTTTTCTAACCTTGTTTAACAGGGGCATGTAATTACAATTTTTGATATAATATTTCAATGCAGGGCCCGTTCCTGTGCCCAACAAGAGTAACTGTGAGGGCTTACAGTGTTCTGGCATCACCAAAACCAAAGGCCCAATTTTTCTGCTCCTGTTTAACAGGGGCATGTAATTACAATTTTTGATATAATATTTTACAGCAGGGCCCGTTCCTGCGCCCAACAAGAGTAACTGTGAGGAGTTACAGTGTTCTGGCACCACCAACACCTAAGGCCCAACTTTTCTGTAGAATATATACGGCCGGCCGTATAGTATATAATATAAACTCCTTGTTCAGAGTATATAGCGCCTGGGGGCCTGGGGGACCCCCACGCCATTTTAGAAAAGATTTTGGTTCCCCTTAATATCCATACTAGACCTGATGGGCCTGGTATGGATTTTGGGGGGGACATCCACGCCATTGGGGGTATTTTTGGCACAGGGTTACCCTTAATATTCATACCAGACCCAAAGGGCCTGGTAATGGACTGGGGGGGGGGACCCACACAGTTTTTTTCAATGATTTTTATCTATATTGCCAGGATCCAACAATACATTACAGCCGCAAGCAGTTTTATATGACATTTTTTCCTTTAGAAATGTCATTTTGCTATGGTACTGTTATAAACATGGTTAGCATGTTCGCCCACATTTTTTGCCTGTTCGCATGTTCTGCTGCAAACCGAACCTGGGGGTGTTCGTCTTATCCCTATAGGCGATCTTAAACCTCCGCTAAGTGAGAGCTTTACCATCTGGTGTCTTGTAGTTCTTATGCCCTGTACACACGACCGGTTTTGCTGTCGGAATAAACTCTGAAGGTTTTTCCTACAGAATTCCGACGGAATTCCGCTCAAGCTGTCTTGTATACACACAGTCACACCAAATTCCGACCATCAAAAACGCGGTGACGTACAACACGTACGACGGGACAACACGTACGACTTGCTTCAGAGCATGCGTCATGTTTAGTACGTCGGAACAGCATACAGACGATCGGTTTTCCTGATAGGAATTTGTTCCGTCGGAAAAATATAGAACATGTTCTCTATCTAAGTCCCTCTGAATTTTCAATGTAAAAAGTCCGATGGGGCATACACACGGTCGGAATATACAATGAAAAGCTCCCATCAGACTTTTTCTGTCGAAAATTCCGACCGTGTGTACGGAACATTACAATTTTAGTGCCTCCATCTAGAAGGGCCTTAGCCAGTAAGGGGATCTCCCTCTTGCATCCATGTAGGCCCAGGCCTATATGCAGTTTTCAATGCTTTACTTGAACTTGGTAGGCAGCAAAGCAGGAGAAAAGAGGTTAAAGGCCCAAAACCCACAAGGCTCTCCTACAGCTTCCTAACAGGCAGCCGATAAGTGGGTCACAGCATTCAGAAGAATCATGCACAACTACTTCCGATGAACATAACCCCCACAAAACAAAAGCTTTGAGCGTAACTCTGTTCCAGTGAAGACTCTTTCAGCAAACATCCTCTTAGGCTCATATAACCTGTCCTAAAAAAATTGACAATACCCTTAAGTCCTGGCTCCAGCTCTGGACCCTAAAACTTGACACGCAGTCTTCTCTAGCAAACACCCAATTTTCAGCAGAGAAGGAGCTGAAGGAGCCTCTCTCTCTTTGTAGGGGGAAGGGCTTCCTGAAGACGTGAACCTTCCCATAACATGCCATGCCTGTTCTGTTAAAGTTGGGTTTAACCCACTAATGACAAGTTCACCAGGGGTTGGCCAGCTGACAAATCAGACTCTACAAAACAAGGCACAAAAGGGGAAGTAAAAAATGGGGGGTAAAAGGTCCTTGAATCCACACTCACCAAAGTTGCAAGCAGCAAATAGAGTACCAGCCGATTCTTCAATATGTGACGGGATACCTGCCCTAAAAGCAATGGCACTATATCAACAACAGGAAGAGGAGACAAGGGAGTCCCTAGAAAGCAAAAAAGGGAAATGGTCAACTACGGCTTATGGTACAAAAATGCAAAAAGGCTTTATTAAGGGTGGGGGGGTGGGGGTATTTACATATACAAAAAATTCCAAATATATGTAAGACCTTTAATAAAGCCTTTTTGCATTTTTGTACCATAAGCCGTAGTTGACCATTCCCATTTTTTGCTTTCTGGGGACTCCCTTGTCTCCTTTTCCTGTTGTTGACAAAAGGGGAAGTACATAAAACACAACAATGCTGCTAGGCCATGGATTCCTACAGCTACATTAAAAAATGTGCACCTTGCAGACCTTTCAGAACATGGTCACTGTCTGCAGCCCCCCCCCTATCTACCAAAATGCCCCCCTTACCGAATTGTAGGGTTTTTCCCTTGCCAGGTCTTGTCAACAGTTAAATTAGGCACAACTGTGCATGGTTCCGCCCACACTGCTGCATCATTCAATCACAGAAATCTGTGAATGACAAAACTGCTGTTGCGACTCATAGTTTTCAATGGAGCACAAATGTGATAATGTCACCACACTAGTAGACCATTGATACTTCCTCCAGTCCTGTAGCCCTGTAACTAAAGATTCAGAGTATTGCACCCACGATACAATGATTGTGGTTGCAATGCTTTACAGGCTCCTATGTAAAAAAAAAAAAAATTTTTTAGTAACACATATGGGTGCTGTTATTATTTTTTGCAAAGGTGGACTGTGCCTGTAAGTTCTATCTTTCAAGGAAGTGAAACAAGCCAATCTAGTCTACAGGATTTTTTTTCTCAGAGAATAGGTGCAGGTATTCCCCTCTTCCAAGTCACCTCTTATCTCCGCCCCCTACCCACCTCCGAACACCATACCTTGGTTCCATCCCCTACCCACCTCCCAGTACTGCCCTTTTTTAGAGAAAACAGAACCAAGTATCATTTCGTGGAGCTAAGTAATTTGTATGGGATTTTTTAAGGATAATATAAAAAGCAAAATAGATCCCCTGCAGCCAGAAACAATAGCCCCCCCAAGCAACAATAAATTTATCCAGCAACAACAGATCCCCCCACAACAAGAAATCTCCTGCAACAAAATACACCCTAACAACAACAGATCTACCCCAGGAATAATAGGCCCCCACCAGCAACAATAGATCTCCCAACAGCCAGCATTAGTAGACACTTCAGCAGCCAGCAACAATAGACCCCCTCCCTCAACAGTAAATCCCTCCCAGCAACATAAGGCTTCCCAACAACATAAGACCTCCCAGCAACAATAGACCCATCCCTCAACAATAGAGCCCCCCAAGCAACAATAGATTCTCCAGCTGCCAGCATTGGTGGACCATCCAGCACACCCCAGCATCCCTTGCCATTAGATACATTGGGTGCTGGAGGTGCAGGAACTGCATCCCCCCTCGTTCCCGCTGAAAAAAAGCCTTGCTAGTCTATAACCTATGCAAAAATAATTAATATTACATGCTACACAGTTATCAACGATACAATAACATACTGTATAGCCATGGAAGTTATTTTTCTCATTAAGATTATTTAGTAGTTTTAAAAAGCAATCAAATAACTAACAGCTGTTTGCAATTATAGCTATAAAAACATGACGTTCTGTACCTATTTTGTATTCAAAACCTGTTACAATACTTATGACTACAGCTAAATGTTTATTGCATAAATTAAAGAAGATGATGGTGCACCTGTATTCAATGTTTAAAACAGTACACAACAGGGGAAGCTCTCACTAATGTAGCCAAAAAATGAAGAAGTGACTTGGTGTATACATCACTGAATTGTAAGGCAGTAATAATTTCTTAGTATATTATATAAACAATCAACTTGAAATGCATACATAGCTATACACATCAATCCTGTTAGAGGTTGATGATCTTGTCTTACAATTTTTACACGTTTCATTTCTATCACCAAACACAAAAAGAGGGGTTTCTTTTTAATTCAGAGAAAATGGGCAAAATACAATAGTGCCCCATCAGCACGTTTCTGGTGGTATGGACCTTTAAAATGGCTTGCACCATATTAAAAAGTTCCTTGTACCAGTTTTGGTAGCTTTAATGACATGTGCAGCAGATTAAGGTAGTTCCTAATAGCACAATTTTTACAAAGTGGCGCTATGGGTGCACTAAATTAAAAAAGCATTACCTCCAGTTTGTAGATAATTAAACTGGAGGTAATTCAAGAGGCTCTTCAGGCTGTATAGAAAAATTAAAAGTCCACAGCTACAAATACTGTAACTGCTGACATTTAATAAGGGATACTTAACTGTCCAAGGATCCAGAGCCATCCCCTGTGCCGACATGTTTACTAAGGTTGTGCCAACTTTCCACTGCACATGTGCGAGCCCACATTGCACTTTGTGAATTGTCATGCAGCCTTCTGGGACCTGTGGCATGCTCATTAGAGCTTACAATCTAAAAGTGACCACTAATGGAAATTAAAGTATCCTGTTAGGCAAAATATATCTTCCATAGCATATTTTAGGTATGTTTTATATAATCCATTCTATTTTTGGTATGCTGCTCTGTGGAAAATTATGGTATATTAGTAAAATTGTAATTTTGCATATTGTGCATTTGTAGATATCTTACTTGAATTCAGCCCATACAGTAAATTATGCCCAAATGTTAGGCACAGAGATTTACAATTTCATCTGGACTACACAGATGATTAGCGGGTCACTTCCATGGCACCTTCTCCATTTAGAGAATGTATTGCATTCTTTTCAAAGAATTTTCTGAGAATGGAGAAGGTGCAAATGAATGTCATTGTGAAATCCCCTTCTCCAATCACAGAACACTTTGCGTACTATGAAAATAATTCAAGACGTATTCTTAATAGAGGAGGTGTAGAGGGAGTGGCCCGCTATCATCTGCATAGTCCTTCTGGAAGTGTAATGCCCCGTACACAGGGATCAGATTTTCCGACAACAAAACCATGGATTTTTTTCCGAAGGATGTTGGCTCAAACTTGTCTTGCATACACACGGTCAGACAAATGTTGGCCCAAAATTCCGATTGTGAGAACTCGGTGAGGTACAACACGTACGACGGGACTATAAAAAGGAAGTTCAATAGCCAGTGCACCACCCTTTGGGCTCCTTCTGCTAATCTCATGTCTATCTCGTGTTAGTAGAAGTTTGGTGAGAGATGATTCACACTTTTCAGCCTCGTGCTTTTCAGTTCGTTTCTGCTTTTCAGTTTGTGCTTGTGGGTTTGTATCTGTTCTTCAGTACGTGTTGTCAGTTCGTTCCTGTCTTTCAGTGTGTTCTATTTATAGTTCGCTTCTGTTTTTCAGTGAGTTCTTGTCTGCTCATTTCTGACTTTCAGATCGTTCTTCTCAGGTCCTTTCTGATTTTCAGTGCGTTCTGTTAGATCGTTCTGATCAGCCGACAGTTCTCTAGCCATGTTGCGGTTACGTTCTCGTCGGAGAGCTCGTGCCATTGTTGGGCTTGGTGTTGGAGTTCTTGCTTTGACCCAAGTCCAGTCCATGAACAGGGCGAGGAGGAGTTCATGGACGAAGAACTGTTTGCTCCAGCGTGACCAATTCTGTCATATGCCTTTGCTTCGGGAGATCCAGGAGAATAATCCTGATTATTTCAGGAATTATCTCCGGGTGACGGACCCCATTTTAACTGTCTGTTGGCTTTGCTGTCTCCTTATATTATGAAGCAGGACACCTGCATGCATCAAGCCATCACTCCCAAGCAGAGGCTAGTTACCACCTTGCGGTACTTGGCAATGGGGAGAAGTCTCCAGGATATCAAGTTCATGACTGGAATTTACCCCTAGGCTCTGAGAATCATTATTCCAGAGACCTGTTCTGCAATAATTCAGGGCCTGCAGAAGGACTATATTAAGGTAAGTTTTATCCTTTAACATCACATTCTATGTATTTAATGTTTGCTAATGTATTGTATTTATTTCATCGTTCCATAATCATAATTACCATGATTGTAATATGCTGTGAATGTCCTCTTTGTCCTCATGCATGCTGTAAGCTTTTAATGCTCCTTTTTTGTCATTCATGCATATTTGCCTTCACTAACCTCCTCAGCATGCTATCCTGGGCCCATAGACACCTAGCCTAGTCACTTAACAATGTATTTTGTCAGCTTCATTGTAGTGCTTACCCTAAACACCTCCTAAAATGTGTACAAATGTTATTGCTGTCCTTAAATTCATGCAGAGTGCAAGAGGCTTTTTTGGGGGGGCCAAAACTCATTTGGAACCCTCCCCCCTCAATTGCTAAGTCAACCAATACCAAAACTCTATCTGCTGACTTTGCCAAACCCATACACACTATACCTACCTCTTTTATGGTCATATTTATGGATGAATTCACCAAAGCATGTAGTGCAAGGGCCTGCCTGAATACTTTCAAATGGTACTGTTTACATTTTTGTTCTATTATCTTGATAGGTAATTGCAAAATGTAAAAATGTGCTTCAATTTGTACAGTGTGTATTCATATTTTTGGATTATGAAACTTCTTACCTGTCCAGTGGGTTGCCAATAGTGTAAGTAAGGAGGGGTTGGCCAAAGTAACACACACTATTTATGCATTAATCTCTCAATGAAGTGGAGAGGGTTACCTGCCCAAAACATCCCCCCCCCAAAAATTTTTTACAATGGGCCATCAGAGGGGGTGATGAATCTGATAAGTGGACCTTATACTTTTGACTTTAAATACTCATTTCAATAAATGTTCTACTTATGTTGGCCAAGAATGTTTGTGTCTTATGTGCAAAAGTTCTATTTTTTTTTGTTTGATGCCACAGTTTCCTTCAAACCCACAGGAATGGCAGACTGTGGCTTCCCAGTTTGCCCAGCAGTGGGACTTTCCCAACTGCGGTGGGGCAATAGATGGGAAACATGTCCACATCGTCCCACCCCCCAATTCGGGGTAGTACTATTATAATTTTAAGGGGTATAGTAGTATCGTGTTGTTGGCGGTGGTGTCGGCGACATATAAATTTCTCTATGTGGACGTGGGGAAGAATGACTGGATGTTGGATGGTGGAGTCATCGCCCAGATGGAGTTCTACAGACAGCTCCAGAATGGCAGCTTGGGCTTGCCACCTCCAGAAGACAACGTGGCGGGACTCCCATTCGTCTTCATAGCGGATGAAGCATTTTCGCTGGGGGACCATCTTATGCGGCCATTCCCTATGAGGACCCTCATCCCGGACCAGAGGGAATTTAATTACTGGCTGGTCAAAGCCAGAAGAGTGGTTGAAAATGCCTTTGGCATAATGGCCAGCCGGTTCTGCCTATTGCTTACTGCAATCAATATGGCGGAATATAAACGAAATCACATTGTTCTTTCCTGCTGCATTTTACACAACTTTTTATGCAAAAATGCAGGCAACTATGTGGCCTCAGTTGTGACTGAGGCCGGCTTACCAGATCAAACTCTGACGGCACTTGAAGCTGGCCTTCCTGGCTTGCCCCCCCAAAGCACCCGCGAAGTATGGCAAAGCTATCTGGAGTACTTTGCGGGTAGGGGGGTCATTGATATGCCAGATAATGTATAACATCTTTTAAATAAATTTGTTTTTAAAATCTGAACTCATATTTCATTTGATTTACTGCTTGTGTTTCTTTTAGCTGTCTCCTAGGTTCTCCAATGGCCTTTTTTTTTGGCCATTTTCTTCAATAGTGCAAACGTAACTTATTTGATACATGTGGTGACAATCTCTTCTTCAGCTAACTATTATGTTGTGCTATGGGTTTGCTACACACACACACACATTGTTTTTGTTGTTAATGTATGTAATGCATTGATGATAAAAATAATCATCCTTGTCAACTGCATGAATTAATTGCTTGCAGTGCCTAACATGGCCTGATTGGGGCGAATTTTAGAGCACTGTGGGGGTTATTTACTAAAGGCAAATCCACTTTGCAATATAAGTGCGCTGTAAGTGCACTTGAAAGTGAAACTGCACGGATTTGCCTTTAGTAAATAACCCCCATTGTCACTGTAACTACACCAACTTATTCCAAAAACTGGTATTGAGCATTGAAAGAAGAAGCCATAAATTGTTGAGTATAAAACATTTTACTCCAAGCACATTCACATGTGCGTTATAAAAGGGTTTTTTTTATCAAACCAACATCTTTGGTGTATAACATGTATGTGTGACAGTATATAGCCTTTTTTTGTGGCTAAACAGGCATGTTTAAAACCATAACATCCATGACTCAGGAACTTACAAAGTTCAACTTTGATAAAGTGAAGGCCATATGAGACATTAGTATGTCAAAACTGTGTTGATTTTGCCTTCATCAGATAGGGTGATGTCACCACTGTAAAAGCCAAATTTTGAAGATGCACACAAATTGGGACTCAAAAATGTGGATTTCTGTCATGATCCCATGCCTAAAATGTGTGTCTTTTCCCTGTATCTATTTTGATAGATGTAGGGAAAGACACACAGTGTTTCAACATGTGCTATCTGCCATCATGGGATATCAATGTATGCAATTTATGGGTGCAACCCCTTCCTCGCAACTAAAGTAGATGAGAGGAAGGGGTTGCACCCACAAAACGTGTACATTGATATCCCATGATGGCTGATAGCACATGTTGATACACTGTGTGCATCTTCAAAATTTGGCTTTCAAATTACTTTAAAATTTATATAAAAAATTTTAAAATACAACATTGAATTTTTTTTTTGGTTAGATTTTGGCCAAAACATCAATGATGTTGGTGGGTCTTTTTTCAATATCATTGATGTTTTCCTTGACCTTCTCTAATTCACGATTGCACACCTTTATTTCGCTGATCAGGATCTGTACACTTGCACTGTTGAAGTGAGCTTCTTCTTCCACAACATCCACATCACCTAAAAAAAAATACACACCATGTATTATAAATATGTAGGCATACATCTATTACCTGAAGCTGTGGTCTCAGACACTGACCTGTTGTGGTGACTATTTTGCCCACTTCCTGAACCTCGGAAACCACATCTTCAGGGTGTGTGGGGATTTCCCCTTCTTCAGGAGGTGTGGGGTTCCTGGTGTCCTTAGATGTCCCGATTCTTTTCTCCCCTATGTGAATACAAAAAAGGTATACTTAAGCTCCAAGCTGAAGACATGATTTTTTTCCCTTTCCAAAACTGGAATACTTACTTGTTTTGTGCAAGTTTCACACATGGAGAGACCCCTAGTATCCACTGGAGCACCTGTGTGGGACACCATAAAAAGGTTGTTCTGGTGTCCCACACTAGTGCTCCTGCGTCCCAATGTGTAAACAGCTGCTGAGTGTCCTCTCCTTACACTGAATCAAGTTTGCATTTCATTATACAAACACATCTAGACAACAATGTACTAAACTTCTTTTCATACAAATAGGCATGAACAAATGTAGTTAACCCGCATCTGCCAAAAACATTGTATTAGTGGTTGAACGAACAATGTTTAATATGAACGATTACTGTGCCCACGAACCTCAAACTTGCCATTTTAAACTGTACAACAGTAAAGAACATCACATGGAGCAGCACTAAAGTAATAATAATAATAGGAACACATAACAAATACTTTTTAGAAGCAATTTCCTGATCCTACTGTACTGATCGTGCTACCTCAACCTCAAGGACATATTTGAGGCCTTATATCTTCTCCTGGATCGGTAACTGCCTTGCTCCGGGCTTTCCTCCTCGTTGCTGCTCTCTGCATGCACCTGCTGTCTCTCCGCCATGTGCGAGGAATACACTAGAAAGAAGGTCAGGGGCAGAGTTTCATGCATGCGCAGTATATATAAGGCATAACACACATGTGTCGTTTGTACGATCTGTGAGCGGAGGACAGAGTATCGTAAGCTCTGATCATGCAAACAAAGGTATAATTTTAACTTGGAGCATCAGTGGTTAGTGGCCTATACTGCTTAAAGATTTAGGCCTATATTGGGACAAGATTAGGAGAGTTTAGCCTGACATTAGGGTTTGTCTTGTGTTGTGTCTTGCAGAGAAAATGGATAAATTTACAGACCCAGACTTCCTGCCAAACTTCATAGACAGGTACAGGGAGCTGCCATGTCTCTGAGAAGTCAAAAACAGAGAATACCCCAACAAGCTAAAGAGGAAGGCAGCGCTGGAGCAACTGTTGGAATTGGTGAAGCCGGTGACTCCCACGCAGGCATGTACTGGACATTGGGACTACAGGGAGTTTCCCGGTGGGCTGATGGCTCAGTGGGCCGATTTCAGTGACAGTGGACCGCTGCCTCCCTCCGGTCCTCTGTCCCCCCCCCCGCAGTGCTCACCTCCTCTCCCTGGCTAGTTATGCAGCACGCCTGAATACAGACATGATGCTCAGGAGTCAACACTGAGAAGCTCATCATACGATCTGGAAGGAGGGCGGCCTCACTTTCCTGCCTAATCTTGTCCCATGGGGGGGTGGGGGCGCCAAACTGATTCTTTGCCCCAGGTGAAATAATGTCTAGCTTCCCCACTGGTACTGCCTATAAGAGAAATAATGTAGAATGGCTAATTGCTAGTGGGGGGGGGCTTGGGTGGCAAGCCGGCATGGGAGAGACCTGTCAAAGTGGGCCAGTCTGGATGAAGTCCAGGGCCAAATTTTTGTCCCAGTCCAGCCCTGCTCCCACGGCAGACATCAACTATTTGAAGGCCAAAATTGGTGGCCCGAGGAGCACATGCTGTATAATAGGGAGCTCAAGAAGGTCCAGGATTCCATGAGATCAGGAGCAGCAGCAGATGACGTATATGTCCCCAGGCTGTGGTACTACGACAGACTGCGTTTTTTGTCAGACCAGAGTGAATCCAGGCCATCGCTATCAACAATTCCTTCCACACTTCCTTCCATATCAGATGAGGCTTCAGATGTCCAACCTGGGCCTTCCACCCAGGAAGATGTGGAGGCACCCAGCTTGAGCCAGGTATAGCATTGTTCAACATATTTCTGGTAAAAAAATGTAATGATGTTAACTAGATGCTATTATTAAACACTAATTTCTGATTTAACAAAGTGGTTTACATATCAATAGACAATAGTAGCCAAAAATGATTGGGACAAGAATGAAAAATGCTGGGGTCAGAATGATAATCTTTTCTATTTGGTAACATTCAATTTGCAACAGTCATGAGCTCTAAATTGTGTGTGATTGATGACCAAAATACTAAAACTATGTACCATTTTCATACACAGGAAAGTCTCAGCCAGGAGGAGGCCGTGGAAAGCAGCCTGACCGAATCCCAGGTCCTCCCCTCCGCCTTCCAACAAAAAGGACCAGGAAGGCAAGGAACCTGGAGGAGTCAGCGACTACTTTAATTGGCGAGGCTACTGATGTCCTCACAACATCCCCTGGTGGCCCCGAGTCGTATGGCTGTCTGACAGCCAGTAAGCTGGAACAAATAGAGGAGGGCCAACGCCTCATCTGTGAGAAGATAATACTTCAGACCCTAAATAAGAGGATGAGGAGCCAACTCTCAACTAAAAGCCACCTGTGTGAGTTGGACCATACTACTCCTCCACCACCCAACCCACCACAGCAGCCTGGAATAAAGCGTGGAAGGAAGTGTTGAGAGTGATGGCATGGGTTTGGTGTGGTCTGGCAAAAGACGCAGGCTGTTGTAAGACCACAGCCTCGGGACATATATGTCATCTGCTGCTGCTCCCGATCTCTCGGAGTCCAGGGCCGTATTGTGCTCCCTATTAAATGGACTCCTCAGGTTACCAATTTGGACAGTCAAATAATTGTTGTCTGCCCTAGGGTACAAAGGCTTCACCAATTCCAACTGTTTCTCCAGCATTGCCTTCCTTTTTATTTTTTTAAGACCCCTAATAAATTTTAAATTTTTGTTTTGACAAATACTTGGCTATGTGTTTTACTTCAAAAAGGACAGTTTGTTTGTGAGTAGGCAGACACATTTCAAAAATACAATGTCAAATTAACAAGGGACACTAACACCAACCAACCTATTTGAGGTAAAAAAAATACAAGATTGTAATGGTGTTGTGGTAACTTGACACACAAAACAACAAAAAATATTATGAAGATCACTATAAAAAAAAGATTATTCTGGAGATCTGGAGAAATAAAAATAAAAAAAAGGAGATCACTATAAAAAAATTAAAAAAAAGATTTTTCTGGAGATCTCGATAAAAAAACAAAAAAAAAAACAAACATTATTCATGAGATCACGAGAAATAATAAAAAACAGTTTGTCAGAACTCTGTGTGAATATCAGCAGCAAAGCAACTTCATTATTCTAGCATTATAAAGAAGAAGAGAATGCCCTGCATTGAAAGATTTTAAAATTTGCAGCGTGACGAATGTGCTATCTCCATTGCGAATGCTAGTTTTACAAGACCGAGCGCTTCCGTCTTGTACTTGATTCTGAGCATGCGTGGACTTTTGTGTGCGGACTTGTGTACACAAATTTGAGAACCTGCTCTCAAATATTTGTGTGCGGAAATTCCGACAGCAATTGTTCGATGGAGCATACACACGGTCAGACTTTCTGACAACAAGCTCACATCGAATATTTCCCGTCGAAAAAAGTCTGATCGTGTGTACACGGCATTAGTCTCAGCACCTGCATATTCAGGACTTATTTTACTGTATGGGTTGATCCAAAGTAAAACCCCATACACACTATCAGATTTTCTGCTGATTTCTGTCTTCAGATTTACCAAAACCATGCAGTGGGGCCTGCCTGATTGCATACAAATTGAAACTCCTAAGGTTTGACCTCATATTATATGATTTTGGTAAATCTGAAGGAAAAAATCAACAGAAAATCTGATAGTGTGTGTGGGGCTTTAGGAGTTTTCCAAATGCAACAGAAGCCACACATGGCACACACTTCATTAGTGAGTATTCATTTTTACAGCGCAAATATCTAAAAATTCTCTTTGGCTGGAATTCAGCTTTAGGAGCACCTGGGGCTCACAATAGCCACAGAATGTTTGTGTTGTCACCAAAATACACAGACAGTGAGCATCAGCAAAACTATTACTTTTTTCTTTTTATATATTTTCAGCTTCTAAGAGCTTGCTGTGCTAGAAACTCCTAGCTAAGAAGTTGTGCACAAAACAAATTATACACCTTGTACTCACACCTCTGACTCTTCGCTCCCAAAACACCAAATCCCTGTGTAGAAAAAATCAAATAAAAGCTTTCGTTCAGCCTGTATACAGATATAAAAGTGTCTTATCTTCCAATCTTTGTTCTGACACATGGCTGCAGCAATTGTCACAGGCCAGTTGTGCGTGTCTTAAAATTTTCTCTCCGGGGGCGTGGCCTGGTGCATAGAGCCGTAAGACGCACTTTGCTGCAGCTCCCAGTCCTGACGGTCTCCACGAGTCTATAACTCGGACATTATGCCTGACATCGCCTCAATACCGCACCGATGGGCAAAGGAAAGCCCAAGGAACATCCCAAGCCCTCCAGCGATCGCACCCAAAGTGATCTGGGCAAGTTTGTTACCCGGGGTTCCGCGGCCTACAACCCTTAAGGGAAACCCAAGATGGCGCCGGCACCTCCGTCCCCTGCCCGCTCTGAACCCTCAGACGCCATGCAGGTACTCTCCAGAGGCCATTCTGCCTCACTGAGAGGAGATAAGGGCGCTCTGGTGGAGGTGGGTAGCTGGTCAGAGGGATGATAGTGATGAGGTGGCACTTCTGGCAGCACTTTGGTTAGAGGAGAAGCAACTCTGAAGATATAAAAAAGGAAAAGAATGGCGCCTCTAAGTGCAGTATGTAAAATTTAATAGAGTGCACAAAGGGTTAAAAGCACTTACAAGATTGTTGAGTGTTAAAAGACATGATAAAATCAGGAGTCCTCATCTGTGGCATGTGTCCATCCTCAGCACGGTGGTAGAGAGTAGTGTAGAGCCGTCCAGCAGCTGTAAAGCGTTCTCATGTGTGTTGAAAAGAGGAGGCAGCAGGGAAGCCTGTATTCACTGCGGGACACACAAAGCTGATGGTGTCAGTGTAGAGAAGGGGGTGGTAACGTGTTTCGGAGCATGTGCGGCTCCTTCGTCAGTCCTTTTTCATTCTGCCTCACTAGCAGACTTAGAGCCCTCATTGCAGTGCCATCACAGCCCTCACAGCCCCTACTGCCATTCTCAGGCATCCCTGAACTCAGGGGACAGATGGAACATGGAATCGCAGATGCGATCTCTCCACACATACCTGTGATCCCTCCCAACTAAAGCTGATTTTAAGCATTACACCTCCCGAATGGAGAAAACTTACAAGCAGGAGATTGCAGAGCTTAAAAGAGATATGGGGATCTGCATAGAGGATGTGGAGCATACAGCTGAAGGTATATGCAATAGTTTGCAATCACATGAAGAAACTTTAAACTCCCATACTGTCCTGATACAACAGCTCAAGTACCACCAAGATGACATTGAGAACCGTAACAGACGGAACAATATTAGAATCCGTGGTATCACAGAAATCATTGAGCACAAAGACCTGGCAGGGGCTGTGACTACTATTTTCAATCAGCTGCTCCAACAACCCAAAGACACCCACATTGAACTGGACAGAGTGCACAGGACCACGGGCCCACGAAACCCTGACTCCGCTTTTGTCCGGGACACCTTGTGCAGGGTCCACTTTTATAAAGTAAAAGAAAACATCATGCGAGCTGCTAGCACACAGGATTTCATCAGGCTGAATGACACCCCTGTTATGCTACTTCCAGATCTTTCCCGCCAAACGCTAGCCATGAGATGCTCATTAAAGCCCCTAACTTCACTCTTGCAGGAGAGGCAAATTAGATATCAATGGCACTTTCCATTTCAACTGCCAGTTCACCATGAGGGCAAGACGGCCCTCTTCCATACTTTGGGAGACCAGCCACGATTTCTGTGCACCCTGGAGCTTCCACAGGTTTCTTTGCCGAATTGGCCTCTTCCAACTACCAATCCTGGCCTTCCGTTTAATCCGCAATGGCAGTCCGGCAAGCAGACGTGCCCCAGATCTTCACCCCAAAAGCCGCCTGACGATTGATATACCCTTGAATATAGTACTCTACCTTTTTTCTTTTTTTGCTCCTTCATTGGAGTAGAGCTCATTCGCTCACCCCCAGAATAGGGCCTCGACCCTTATACCAGGTTTTATTGTCTGATGACCTAGAACTGTCCACATGCAATGCACATGAACTTTGTTATTTTTACTGTGCATTTTTCCACATTTTGTTCTCCACAATTTTTTCCCACTCCTCACGGTTATAAGTTATTTGTTTTTCCTGTGGGGGGGGGGACGGGTTGGTGTTTAGTAAGGGAGGGCTTGCTTATCCTTGCATTTTGGATTTTGGTTTCTTCTTTATTATAATCATTTTTTCTTCTCAGGTATATATTTAATACACTAGTGCTTTCCTTCCACACTAAGTTTAAATTAAACCTACCTGAGAGAGAGTATGGCCACCCCTCCTGTCTTCCTCTCCCACCTCTACAGCATCGCATATACCGTCTGAGTATGTGTGAGGACCTGGGGCCCTTTTGGGCACTTCAGTAATAGTGTGGAAGAAAGGCAGATATGCCAGGCTAAGCCTATCACACAGGATACATGGTTAAAGTTGTATGTGAGCATTGTCACTAGGTTACTATTGTTATTTATACGGTGGGGACCCCAGGACCGGGAGGCGCTCCATGCGCTTGCCACGTTTAAACCCCACATAGGACCAATAGTGCTTATTACTGCACTGTTTATGTTACTTAGCATGTTCTTTTCATTCTTTTTTATTTATTTTTTTATAAACTCTTTATTACCAAACTTTTACTCACAAATTATTTAACATAGTTTACATTATCTTTTCCCTTTCTTTTCTTCCAAAATATTAACATATATATCTATTTTCATACCCATTCACTCTTACAACTCATTCTTCCCTCTCATCCATCTTATGGTCACTAATACCTTCCCCTTTTTACTCATTTTATACTATATTTTCAGGTCTTCCTATATCTGTTGTTAAGTGTGATTTGTTCCACTTTGCCCAAATCTTATCATATTTCTGCACATTATCTCTTTGTTCATACATTATTCTCTCATGTGGTACAACTTGGTTTACTGCTCTCACCCATTGGTTTATTGTAGGTGGATTTGGCTGGATCCACTATTTTCCACTATTTGTTTTCGAGCCAGGAATAAAACTTCTTGCAAAAATATCCTAGTATATCCACACCCGCTTTCTTTTACCAACCCCAGCACACATAGTTCCACAGTGGCCATAATAGATTTATTTATGACTTTTCCTAATTTCTTGACCACCTTTTGCCAATACCTCCCTATACTTCCACACTGACACATCACATGGATAAAATCCGCCCCGCCTTCCCCACATCTTGTGCAGTCTGGTGCCTGCATCCTCCCCATCCTATACAGTCTGTTCGGTGCCAAGTATGTCTGATGTATTATATTTAATTACATTTTCCTGTTGTTCATTGCTGGCGATACTTTCAAGTGCGAGGAGCAGATTTCATCCCAGTCCTGATCACTCATTCCCGGGATGACCCTCTGCCATTTGTCCCTCACACCCACCGGGTCCCCACTTATTTTACTCTGTAATAGGTGTGAGTACAACTTAGATATCAATCCCCTTGGTCCTTGAGATCTTAATATGCCTATAAGGGGGTATTTGGAAATTTTTTGTTCTTTTCTTCCAAACTGTACCTGTAATAAATGTCTAAGCTGTAGATACTTATACAATTGTTTGCTCTGGAGGTTATATTGTTTACACAGGTTCTCATATGACACTATTACATTGTTATTGTACATCTGGCCAATAGTTGTTACTTTTTTCTGTTTCCAAAAGTTACTGTCTTCAAATATTTCTAATTTTTCGAACGTTGGATTATTCCATAAGGCCGTTTCTGGTGGGGTGTCCTTAAATCCCGTCAGTTTTTTTTACCTCCTTCCAAACTAACCTGGCCAGCTTTAGAAGGGGAATTTTTACTCCAACCTTTCTTAATTCTGTTGTTTCTAATCCTACCAGTAGATCTCCTACCTGCATTTTATTTAGCAAATATTTCTCCACCCTCGTTTCTTGTTCCTGAATTACCCAAGTTCTTAGATGTTTTAATTGCCCCGCCAGATAATATAAATATAGGTCTGGTACTGCCAACCCTGCTGCAGTGTTAGGTCTTTGTAGCGTAGAGAGTTTTAATTTACATCGCCCATTTGCCCAGATGAACCTAATTAGCTGGGAGTTTAATTTTTTAAATATATATTTTGGTATCTTTACCTCCGAATGCGCCATCACATACAGACACTTCAGTAGTATAATAGATTTAATCAACTCTATTCTCCCTGCCATTGATAACAGTAGTTTTTTCCATACTCCCAATTTATTCTTCACGTATTCTACCAAGGGGTCTATATTTGCTTTAAGAGCTTCTTCTGGTTCCAATGTGATATTTATTCCTAAATATTTAAATGTTTCCACTATTTTTAATGGGGTCTGAGGTTTCCTCTCCTTTCCTGGCCCTAATAACATCAGTGCGGATTTCTGCCAGTTTATTTTAAGCCCTGATAGTATCCTGTATGTTTCTATTATTTTCTTTGCCTCCCCTAATGAAGTATGCACATCCTCCATATATAGTATGATGTTGTCTGCATATAATCCTATATGTTCAATCCTATCCCCCACCCTGATCCCTTTGTATATTTTGGATTGTCTAAATCTATCAGCCAGTGCTTCTATTGCCAGTGAGAACAATTGGGGGGACAACGGGCACCCTTGTCTTGTTCCCCTTTGCAATTTCACTGTAGGAGACAGTACTCCGTTTATTAAGAAATTAGAGCATGGTTGTTTATACAGTATTCTCACCCATTTTCTAAATCCTTTCCCAAATCCACTTTTCTTCAACACTGCTTACAGGAACTCCCATTCTATGTAGTCGA
Source organism: Aquarana catesbeiana (assembly GCF_042186555.1). Classification (NCBI taxonomy): domain Eukaryota; kingdom Metazoa; phylum Chordata; class Amphibia; order Anura; family Ranidae; genus Aquarana; species Aquarana catesbeiana. The sequence continues at coordinate 570,277,718 of NC_133327.1, forward strand.
ATGTCTTGGCCGTATCCAACGATGCCAAGGCACTTGACTCCGGGAAGTACTCCCTCAGCTGAACCATCAACTGACTTCTCCTAATATTATTTGTAGTGGACTTCCCCGGCATAAATCCTGTTTGATCTTCTGATACAATGGATAAAATCACGCCATATACAAAAAACGATATTGGTCTATAGGACGCACAATCTTTTCTGTTTTTTTCTGGTTTTGGTATCAGTATTACTGTTGCCTCGTACATGGAGGAAGGCATCTCCCCCCGGCCAAATGCCCCCCTGTACATCTTAGTCAGTATCGGAGCCATAATTTCCACATACCACTGGTACATTTCCAATGGGATACCGTCTGGTCCCGGCGATTTGCCCTTTCCCATAGACTTAATAGCTTCTTTTACCTCCTCTACTTCAATATCTTTCTCCGGTTCCCCTTTTTGTTCTTCTGTTAACTTCAGAAATTCCAAATCCTCTAGGTATTTCTCTATCTCCTCTCCTGTGCATGTCTGTTGTTGATGTATACATTATCTCATAGTATCTATAGAAAGTTTTCACAATGTCCTCCACTGTATTAACCATCTGCCCTTTCTCAGCTCTCACCTCTGTTATGGCTAATGTAGATACTTGTTGTTTTATCAGGTAGTTTACTATTTTATTGGCATTATATCCTTGCTCAATATTTTTTTGCTTTAACTGGAGCCTCTTACATTTATTTTTGATCATTAATTGATTCTTATATTGACGCACCGCTCCTACCCATTTTATCTGGTTCATAATTGAGGGGTTCTTAATAAACTCTGCTTCGGCGTTCTTACATACATCTTCCATTTCCTCTTCTTCTTGTTTATTAGCGCGTTTAATGTATGATATTGTGGATCTTACTATCCCTCTTAAATACGCCTTAAAGGTATCCCATGTTACACTCTCCATTATACTGTCACCATGGGCCTCCAAAAACATTACCATTTGCTCCGGTATACGATCATTTGACCCAATCTGGACTATCCAATAGGGCTGTATTCTATATCCTGGCCACCTTCCTCTGGGACCTATCTTCAACTCAAGGGTCAGCCCAGAGTGGTCAGACACCCCCTTAAGTATATATGTAACCGAATGCACCATTGGGAGTATTTTCTCGTTCCCCAGTGCCAGGTCTATCCTAGTCATGCTCCCTCTACCTGGTGCATGCCACGATTAGGCTCTGACCCCTGGGTTTCTAATCCTCCATAGATCAAACCATCCTACCTCTTTCAAGAAGTTTTCCAGTGTTTTAGGCCCTTCTCCTCTCCCATGGCTTTTTTTCCCAAATCTATCCATCTTTGGGTCCAGCCACCTATTAAAATCTCCCATACATATAATATGTGCCTCTGGGTATTCTGACATAAATAACATTGCTTCCTTCAATACTCCCAATGTGGCTGGAGGTGGGTTATATATCCCCATAATAACAACTGGCAGTGAGTGCACCAGGGCAAAGACAAAAACGTAGCACCCATCTGGATCCCTCCTTACCCTGATGCACTCCCACGCCACCATCTGATGCACCATTAGAGAGACCCCTCTTGAAAAAGTTGTATGACATGAGTGGTAAGACCATTGTATCCATGGTTTTTTCAAGCAATTGAGTCTCTCCTTAACCATATGTGTTTCTTGAATACAGATTATTTTGGCCTGTATTTTCCTGATTTCTGTAAATACCTGTGCCCGTTTCACTTGCGTGCCCATACTCCTCACATTCCATGATAAAAAAGTACAATTGCTAGCCATTTTTACACATTCTTAATCATTCTTTTACCAGGAAGCCTGATTTCTACTTCTCCTCTTTTCCCTTAGCAACCATATTTGCATTTTCCCTCCATTCATCCATTCATACATCCTACACATCCTTAGTTTTAGGGCATTACCGACATATCGCATCTGCTCTTATATAGGTAAGTCACCTTGTTTCAGCCTGTCTACTCCTCAACCCCCCTCCAGAAAAAAGAAAAGAGGGGTGCAAATATTAATATACCCCTCTCCGTTGCTAGGGAAGGCAGGGAGGGGAGTGGAAAGAAGAAGAGAGAAAAAGCAAAAAAAAAAACCCATGACATATAGCAATCCCCCCCTCCCCTCACCCAATTCCCCCCTCCCCTCTTCCCCCCTACCCCCCCTCCTCCTGTGCTTAAATTATATATGTGTGTAGTACATATCATTCTCCCCATTGTGTTCCTTTTGCCCATTATACCTTTAATCCCTCTTCCTCTTCTATTACACCATCTGTTACTCCCACCCCTCCCCCTTCCTTATTTCTATCCATCCCATCTGTTATGTTCACTAATTACTTAGTTGATAGTTACTTTATTTATCATGACACCTCTAATATTCCCCCCACGTGCTTGTGATTCGTGTTTCAAAAAAAAAAAGAAAAAAAAAGGAAAAACAAAAACACACCAACAACACACTTTACCACTCAAAATATTAATCTCAAACGTCACCCTTATCCATCCCCCTTCAGGGGCACACCAAAACTCCCCATCTGTGATGAGGGGGGTTCAATACGTTCTCCCGCATTTTCCCTATGTCCCCTGCTTCAAACCTCCAGCAGGGGACACAGGGGGGAGAAGGAAGAAAAAAAAAAAACCCCAGCACATCTCTCCTTACCCCCCCCCCCCCATTAACCAAATATAGTTCTCCCCCTCTTATTTTTCCAATATTTTGTCCCGACAGCGTCTTTTTCTTGGGTTATCTCACGATTTTCCATTTCTTATTATTTAGATACAGTTTTAACTGCCCGAATCCACTCTTTAGCTTGCTCCGGTGTGTTGAAAAACAAAGTCTTTCCTCCTTCATCCACTCTCAACCGGGCTGGGTATGCCATGGAGTACTCTATTCCTGCTTCTCTCGATTTCTTTTTAACCTCATAAAAGGTTGCCCGCTGCTTTTGTAGCTCTAGAGAAAAGTCCGGAAATATTGACACTTTGCTATTCTCATAGTGAATCTCTCCCTTTTGTCTTGCTTTCCACAGAATTGTATCTCTGTCTCTGCAATTCAAAAGTCGCGCCAGCAGTGGTCTAGGGGGAAACCCAGGCTTTGGTACTACTGCGGGGACCCTGTGCACCCTTTCCACCGCAAATGCTTTTGATACCTCCATATCTGAGAATGTATTTCTCAACCATTTTTCAATAAAGTCCCCCAAGTTAAACCCCTCTGCTTTTTCCGGAAGACCTATTATTCTTATAGTGTTGCGGCACATCCGATTTTCGAAATCGTCTGTTTTCTGCTGCCATGTACCAATCTGCTTTTCTACTGTTGTTATCTTTTTGGGTATATGAATTACTGTATCTTCCAATTGAGATATCCTATTTTCAACTTCAGCCATCCTGTCTCTAATACTTTGCATATCTTGCCTGATCAGTCCTACATCCATTTTAATCTCATCCATTTTACCAGTCAGTCCCTCGCTGCTTGTTTGGATGGCCGCCATTAGTTGTCCGCTCATCTGCTCCAGTGTCAGCTTAGCTGCCTTCTCTGGCTTCTCTGGCTTCTCAGACTGGGACTGGGGCATGCTGGCTTTCTGGACATCCAGCGCCGATGGTCCGCCGCTCCTTGTCTGCGGAGGGATCCGCACGCCGTCTAATTTCTCCGTCCTTGCATACTCCTTAGGGCGGTCTGCTGACGTTTGTTTACTGCTCATCTCGCCGCTGGACTTGTTTGTTTTTCCGGGTCGTGGGTCTCGGTAGTAGTGGATACTAATCAGGATGCTGTCAGAGACTCAGGTTGAACTCAGAGCTTCCGTTGCTCACATCCGGTCGTATCAGCAGAAGTCACGCTCTCCTCTTTTTATTCTTTATGCGATTTTATTTCATGATTATTTTCAGGATGCCACTTTGTGGTTTCACTCCTCTCTTTATCAAAAAACAGAAGAAAAAGGGGAATTCTTCAGTGAGGAACATGCAGTAGTCAATTTTATAAATATAAATGTAAATTTTATTGAAACAATCACAATAATCACCAATCCGAAGATACACTGTAGAGACAGGTACCATCACCAATTAAAAAAGACAATTTGTCATAGACATACGCAGATGGCCACCTCTCACAGCCAGAATCTCACACCAAGCAAATGAACTTCATTCATAAATTGTGCATAATGAATTACAACAATAGATTTAAATGCACTAGCATGCTAAAAGTCCTTTGTAATCAGAAGAGGACAGCTGGTTGGGGCAGATGAATGATGCTTGGGCAGTAGGGGAGTAAGGGAACCGGCCTGGTAATCAAGATGAACGCCTCCTGAAATGAGGAGACCTGGAGCACGGAAGAAGAGAAGGTGCAGGGGGTGTGGAGGGTCTATGGTGGGGAAACCACCAAATCGTGGGACCCAAGGCTGTTAGAACAGCATTTGTAGTGAGTATACATGCCTGTATATTAAATGTCTCTCTAGACAAATGATTGCTAGGTATGTTGTAGGCAGCTTGCACCTGACTCAGAGCTGCACAGGGTGACTGGCTCTGTTGGATGGATGCAGCATAGCGGACACAAGATGTATAGTTATAATAGCTGTCCCAGGGCTGGGATATATGCAGGTTAAATCTCACCCAGTGTCGACTGCAGTCCTCTCCAGGAGTAGGGAGTAGTAGCTGTCACCATCTCCAGCAGGTGGATTGCGGATTGCTATCTCTTCCACAGGGTCAGTTAAGGTGCAAGGCCGTTGACGGTCCCATAGATGTCGGGATGATGGTTATCCTGATGGGATATCGCAACGGAGCCGGGTATACTTGCAAGAGTGTATTTCCTCTTATTCCGTTACCCCGGGGGTATGCGGGTAAGCGTTGTGATTCAGGCCGGTGGTTAGGAGGCTGGTGGGTGGATCTGCGAGACTGCCGAGACGCTATGAGCAGCGTGATGGCGTCATGCTGACGCGTTTCATCCGGGTCTCGGATTTCCTCAGAGCATGCGCAGTAGCAGGTAGTGTCGGCTTATATAACGTCAGAGCGGAACCACGTGAAGGCTTCGGCGTCTTGTTGTTATAGCTACGGCGCAGTTTCACTGACAGCCACGCACACATGTAAACAGAACTTAAAAAACAACATAGGGGCAGAGGGAGACCATAAGCACCAAGGCCCCAAGGGGGGGGGGGGAAATAGATAAGGTCATTGCCTATACACCAGAACCAAAGATAAATAGAGTGAGGAAAAGCCGAATAACATGAAGGTTAAAGGACGGGGAGGACGGGAGCCGGGTAAAAGGGGATAGGAATGGAAAGAAAAGTGAAATGAGGTGAACAGGGACATGGCTAGTGCACCATCAGGGTGGAGACTTAGGGGGATGCTAGAGAGTTAATCTAGTATTAGAATTAGGATTTGGATTCAATAGATAACACATAGATTAGTACTGATGTAGCACAGGAGTTTATGGTGTCAGAAATACAGCAAGATTGCATTCATTATTTAACCCCTGTGGCTGCATACTGTTGGTGTTATATATCCACATTTTCTCCTTTTGGTACAGTATCCTGTCGAAGTCCCCTCTTCTTTGTGGAAGGTTGAGCCTGTAGATGCCTTTAAAAGTGAGCCCAGCAGGACTTCCGCCATGGAATTGGAGGAAGTGTAGTGGAATGGGTTGCTCGTCATCCTTACTAAGGATGCTCTGGACATGTTCACCGATTCTTACTTTCAATTGTCTCTTAGTCTTGCCAATATAGTGTTTACCACACGGGCAGGTGAGCATGTAGATTACTCTGGTGGTATTGCAGTTGATAAAGTTATCAATTTTAAAGCATTTTTTGCCTTCAGAATCGGTGAACATGTCCGTACGCTCGACGTATTTACAGACCGAGCAACGGCCGCATCTATACATCCCCTTAAGGGGAGGGAGTTGAGTAAGCCAGTTAGGAGTGGAAGATCTTTTATACTCTGAATGGATAAGGCTATCTTTTAGATTTCTAGAGCGGCGGGCGGTCAAGAGGGGTCTAGTGCCTACTATTTTACCCAAGATGGGCGAATCAGACAGAATATGCCAATGTTGGTTAAGTATGGACCTAACTTGGTCCCATTGGGCTCCAAATTTGGTGATGACCCTCAAGGGTCCCTGTGACCCATTTAAGAGCTTGTGATCTTTTTTCTCAAGCAGGGTAGGCCGGTCTGTCTGATTCGCCCTCCTTCTCGCCTCCCTGATACAGGAGTGAGAGTAACCTCTCTCTCTAAATCTGTTATAGAGCTCCTTTGACTCAGCAAAGAAGTCATCTTGGCTGGAGCAGTTCCTACGGGCCCTGAGAAATTGGCCTACAGGAATTGCCTTTATCAGTGATTTGGGATGGTCACTGGAGGCCTGGAGAAGGGTGTTTGCTGCTGTGGGTTTTCTGAAGGTCTTCGTCTCGATCAGGCCATTATTGACCAGTATAGTCAGATCAAGAAACGGGAGGGAGTAGGGATGAGAAGAAAAAGTAAGTTTTATATTTCTGTCATTAGTGTTTAACTCATCCATAAAGATCTGAAGCTCATGTTTGGAGCCCCCCCATATCATCAGAACATCATCAATGTACCTCAGCCACATATGACAGTGGCCGAGGTACATTGACGAGGAATAGACCATCTCCTCCTCCCACATGCCGAGATGTAGGCATGCGTATGAGGGTGCCCAGGGGGCTCCCATGGAAGTCCCCCTAATTTGCTGGTAGAAGGCTCCCAGAAATTGGAAGCAATTGTGTTCGAGTAGAAAGGCGAGGATCTCGCCTATGAATTCATTCTGTTGCCCAAGAGAGGGAAACCTCCTCTCAAGGAAAAATTTAACTGCCCGTAGGCCCCATACATGTGGTATTGATGTATATAACGATTCAACGTCAATCCCTACCAGTAGGGCCCCAGGTGGCATGACCATAGTATCCAGTCGTCGCAGTACGTCCCTTGTGTCCTGCACATATGAGGGCAGTTCGGATACAAGATCCTTGATAAGGGCATCCACGAACTTGCCAATTTTCTCAAGGGGACCGTTGACAGCGGAGACTATGGGTCTGCCAGGTGGATTCTGCAAGGACTTGTGGAGCTTGGGGATAATATAAAATGTTGGAATATTGTATTGTTGTATCCGCAAGTAATTGAACTCTTTTTTAGTGATCAGTTTTTCCTCTAGGCCTAGGCTAAGAATGTGGTTGAGGGCATTGACAACGGCAGTGAAAGGGTTGGAATGGAGCTTCCGGTAGGTAGATTCGTCCATAAGGAGTCTCTTAACTTCAATTTCGTATTGATCCTCGGTTAGGAGGACCACATTACCCCCCTTATCACTGCCCTTGATGACAATGCCGGGGGCTTCCACAAGTTCTTTCAAGGCTTTTCTTTCCTCTCGTGAGATGTTATCCAGTCCCCTATATTTCCAGTTTACTTTGGAGAGATCCCTCTTGACTTGTGACAGGAAGAATTCAATCGGTTTGTATTTAGAAAGTGGAGGCATTTTAGTAGACCTAATAGGAAGGTTTGCCGAACGTGTCAATACATGTTGGTGATTAGAGATCTCTATGTCTGAGTCACTCCTCTCTTTCACTTGTGTCTTTCAAGATGGCTCTTTCTGTCCGACCTTCGGATGTACTCCGTTTCTACATACTGGGGACGGCTCCTGTCTACCTTTCTTGACTTCCTCATTTCTTTCATTCCTTTTCTTCCACTGTACTTGCCCTCCCTGTCTCCCGCTCCCCTCTTCCCTTTCTTCTCCCACCCTCCTGAGGAGGCCTTGAGGCACACATGGGTCTTTATGAAACTAGCAGAGGAATCTGGGCACTCTTCCACTCCACAGTTTCCATGTCACCACTAGATCATATAACTTTAGCCTCCTTTAACTGTAGGGGCTTTAACACCCCAGAGAAAAGGAGCCAGGTATTATATCACTTTCATAAAGCTAAATCCCAAATCTTACTCCTACAAGAGACGCATTTTAAGAGCTCTGCCATCCCAACCCTGAACAACCCTCATTACCACCTATGGTACCATAGTACCAACCCACTTGCTAAGTCCAAAGGGGTATCAATAGCTTTCCACAAATCCTTCCATCCCGAAGTTCTGGACTCATTGATAGACCCTGCAGGTCATTTTCTTTTCCTCAAACTAAAATCTAACTCTTCTATCTTTACAGTTGCTAATGTGTATGGACTGAACCAGGACCAGGGGAGCTTTTTTTCTATGATCATAGACAAATTACTCTCGTTTGGGGGTCCCTGTTTCATTCTAGGTGGAGATCTCAATGTGACCCTCTCACCGGCCGTGGACACCTCCTCCAGTAAGTCCTCCATCCCACACTCCACCCTTACACACATAAAATCACTCTTGCACTCTGCCCAACTAGTGGATGTTTGGCGGGTGCAACACCCATTCGAGAGAGACTACAGCTGCTATTCGGTTGCCCATAATTCCTATAGTCGTATTGACTATTTTCTTCTGTCCCAATCCCTACTTGATATTCCTCTGCAGGCGTCCCTTGGTAATATTCTCTGGTCGGACCAAGCCCCTGCATACTTAAGCTTGGCCCACCCACCCAAATCCCATAGGACATTCTCATGGCGCTTAAATGACAACCTATTAAAAGATACCCCCTGTGTGACAGCTATTGAGCAGTCGATCAGTCGCTCAGACGACTCCAACCCACTCACTAAATGGGAAGCCCTGAAAAGTGTACCGAGGGGAATTTTCATCCAACATGGCACCTGGCTAAAGAAAGCTAGATCGACCGACATCACTAGACTGTTGTCCTCTATCCACTCCTTAGAAATAGCACATAAGAAAGACCTTGACCACGGTACCTTTGTAGATCTCTCCAACGCCCGCAGAGAATTGCTCCGCATCTTAGATGCAAACACCCTTATAGCTAGAGATAAAGGACGAAACCACCATTGCATGCTAGAAAATAAGTGCGGGCAACACCTGGCTAAAGTACTTCACCCTCGTCCTCCACGACGCCAAATACCATACATATGCACTGCCGGCCAACAAAAGATTCAAACTCCCAGGGGCATTGCAGATGCTTTCCAACACTATTACTCTCAACTATACAATCTCCCCACACGATCTGAACAGTCTCAAGAGCACGATGCATGACTCACTGACATGACAAATTACATCTCAAAAATGGCCCTACCACAAATAGATTCTTCTGCTTCACAAGACCTAGATGAACCCTTGGCGATGTCAGACTTCTTGTTAGCTATTAAGGGATTGAAATCGAGAAAATGCCCGGGACCTGATGGCTTCTCCCCCAGGTTCTACAAATCATTCGTCCATTCTCTAGCCCCACTTCTTACTGCGGCGTTCAACTTTTTAGATAACAACCACCCCCCCCTCTAAGTCCCTTCTTTCTGCCACTATCTCAGTCTTACCCAAACCAGGGAAAGACCCTTCCCAATGTAATAGTTAAAGGCCTATTTCTCTCCTTAACTTAGACATTAAACTCTTTGCAAAGATCCTAGCCTCTATTATACACAGAGACCAGGTGGGCTTTGTCCCTGGTAGAGAGGCCAGGGACAATACCACAAAAACGATCCACCTTATTTCCTACATCCATAGACACAACCTAAAGGCATGTATCCTCTCTTTTGACACCGAGAAGGCATTTGACCAGGTCAACTGGCAGTTTTTGCGCCTCTCCATGGAACAGATCGGACTCGGTCCCTCATTTATATCCAGGGTGATGGCGCTATATTCTCATCCCACAGCCTCTGTCCTGGTCAAATCTCAAACGGAACTAGGCAGGGATGTCCTCTATCCCCCCTACTTTTCGTTTTGGTGATGGAACACCTAGCAACAGCCATTAGACAGAATAGCAATATAGCGGGAATACAGACACCATCATCTGAATATAAACTTTCGCTCTATGCAGACGATCTCCTTGTTTATATTCAACAACCTCATACATCACTACCCTCTTTAATGCAGGAGTTTCGTAGATTTGGTGATCTTAGCAATTTTAAGCTTAACATATCTAAAACAGAGGCCCTCAACATATCCTTAGCACCCTCTACCCTTACCCAAGTACAGACCAACTTTCCATTTCAATGGGGATCAAAGGGCATTTCCTATCTTGGTATTGTAATCCCATCCAACTTGTCAGACCTTTATAATCTTAACTACCTCCCCCTTCTACCACGTATATGGAAAGAGTTAGATACTTGGAACACGACACCGCTACCCTGGTTTGGTCGCATCAACACACTTAAAATGGACACCCTCCCCAAATTACTCTACGTATTCCAAACGATACCTATAATTATCCCTAAACAATTCTTTATCTCTCTGAGATCTATGTCCATACGCTTCATCTGTCAACAAGGGATGTCCCGCATTCGCCATACCTTGTTAACGTACCCCAAAATACGAGGCGGGGTGGGTCTCCCAGACTTTGAAATGTACCACAGGGCTGCCATCCTCTCTAGGATCCTTGGGTGTTTTTCTCGTCCATTCCCCAAGGCATCTATTGCCATAGGACAAGATCTCTCCATCCCAGATCTTCGGGCTTTGGTTTGGGGATATGATCAAAAACTGTCTCTCCTATCAAACTCTTCACCATTAATGATTGAGGCACTGCACCTGTGGTACAAAAAGGGACTATCAACATTGCTATCCACAGACCCCTCACCACTTACTTCGCTTTTTGATCATCCTAATCTCCCCAGGGCATGGGATCCAACACAGTAGGCCCATATTTACTAGCCACCTGGCCTACAGCAAACTCATTCATACATCCAACTGAGGGTACACCCGCTCTACCGGGAGATCGTGGTAACTGGCTTACAGCTCTACGTATCTCCCCTTTGTGCTCTGACCTGTTTTCCTCCGGCCACATACATAGACCCCTGACTGGCTTCGAGCAGCTGTGCTCTCTCTCAGAAACACCTAAACATTTACTCTCCATTATTTACAAACCACTACAATCACTGATCCATGATCAACTCCCAACTTACACTAGGAGGTGGGCTACGGATCTGGGAAGGAACCTTTCGCTGGTTGACTGGCAAAAGTCATTCCACTTCACGCACAAATCCTACATCTCTTGTTACACACAAGAGAAGAACTTTAAACTTTTGGCTAGGTGGTACAGGGACCCCCAATCACTCCATAGAATTTTTCCATCCACCCCTACCTCTTGTTGGAGATATGGAAAAATAGATGGAAGCTATCTCCATATATGGTGGGACTGCAATGCCATACAGCCCCTTTGGTCCCAGGTCTTTGCCATATATAGTAGCCTTTATGATAGGCCAACGGTACCCATGCCAGAAGTAGCACTGTTGTCCATGCTTCCAGGCTCCATACCCTCGCAAAAACATACCCTACTTCGATTTTTTCTTGCGGTAACTAGACAACTTATACCCCTCTTTTGGAAAACCACTACTACGCCACCTTTGTCCGCATGGGTCTCTATAGTCAACAATATTATGCGAATAGAAGAGATGATAGCCCTTGATACTGATCCGTATGATAAATTCAAAACCCTATGGCTTATCTGGATTGATTGTTCCACTTCAAATGCCCTAAAAACCTTGCTAACGCCACCTAATTAATCAGACTCTGACCAGACCCTCCAATGTGCTGCACCAGGGCCTGCTCGTCTGCCTCGACCCTCCTCACAGCTACCTATTCTCACCCCTCGTTTCTCTCCCTCTCTATCCTCTTCTTCTCTTCTCTTTCTTGATTCATGAAACAAGGCCTTAAAACAAGTGATTTTTTTGGTTGTGTCATAAAATGGATATTTTACAATTTACTGCATAGAAATCAAGCCGAACTAGCATACACTTATGTATCTATATTATAACGGCCTATATTCAAAGTATGCTAACTAGGCAGACTGTTTTTTTCATGTCACTGATGTATTGAATGTACTAATGTATTATGTTTGGCATTGTTTTACCTTGTAAAACTTAATAAAAACATATTTGACTCTAAAATTCTCTCTCCCTCCCCCCTCTCCCCCCTCCCCCTCTCTCCCCCCTCCCCCTCTCTCCCCCCCCTCTCTCCCTCTCTACCTGTCTCTCAGCCCCCCCCTCAATTCAATTCAACTCAATTCAAATAAGCTTTATTGGCAGGACCACATATATGTTAGCATTGTCAAAGCAGTTGAGTTTCTATAAGAAAAAGGGGGGGGGGGGGGGTAATATAGAGGGGAATGGGCATAAGTTCATGTAAAGGATTTTTAAGTCCTCTGTCTTTCATGTCCCTCTCAGTCTGTGACACGCTGTCACATATCTCTCTCTCTCTCCCCCTCCCCCTACCTCTCTCTCTCCCTCTCTCCCCCTCTCTCTCTCTCTCTCTACCTCCCCCACTCTCTCCCCTCTCTCCCTCTCTCTCCCCATCTCTCTGTATCCCTCTCTCTCCCCCTCCCTCCCCCTCTCTCTCTACCCTCTCTCCCTCTCTCTCCCCACCTCTCTCTCCCCCTCCCTCTCTTCCCCTCTCACTCCCTCCCTCTCCACCTCTTTCTCCCTCTCCCTCTATCCCTCTCCCACCCTCTCTCTCTCTTTCTCCATCTCTCTCTCTTTCCCCCATCTCTCTCTCTCCCCCTCTCTTTCTCCCCCTCCATCTATCCCTCTCTCCCCCTCTTTCTTCCTCTCCCTCTATCCCTCTTCCCCCTCTCTCTCCCCATCTCTCTCTCTCTCCCCCTCTCCCCCTCTTTCTCCCTCTACTTCAATCCCTCTCTCCTCCCTCTCTCTCCCCATCTCTCTCTATCTCTCTCTCTCCCTTCTTCCCTCTCACTCTCCCCCCTCATCTCTCTCTCTCCCTCTCCCCATCTCTCTCTCTCTCTTTCCCTCCCTCCCTCCCTCCCTCCCTCCCTCCCTCGATCTCTCTCCCTTCATCTCTCTCTCCCTCTCTCTCCCTCTCCCCATCTCTCTCTCTTTGTTTCCCTCCCTCTCCCTCTCTCTCTCTCCCCCTCTTTTCCCTCTCCCTCTATCCCTCTCCCACCCTCTCTCTCTCCCCATCTCTCTCTTTCTCTTTCTCTCTCTCTGTCTTCCCATCTCTCTCTCTCCCCCCTCCCCCCTCTCCCTCTATCCCTCTATCCCCCTCTCTCTCCCCATCTCTCTCTCTCTCTCCCTTCCTCCCTCTCTCTATCTCTCTCCCCCATCATCTCTCTCTCTCTCTCTCCCCTCTCCCTCTCCACCATCTCTCTCTCTCTCTCTCTTCCCATCTCTCTCTCTCCCCCCTCTTTCTCCCTCTCTTCCCCTCTCTCTCCCCACCTCTCTCTCTCTCTCTCCCTTCCTCCCTCTCTCTATCTCTCTCCCCCTCATCTCTCTCTCTCTCTCTCCCCTCTCCCTCTCCACCATCTCTCTCTCTTTCCCTCTCTCTGTTTCCCTCTCCCTCTAGTCTCCACCTTTAAGTTTAAAGTGGGTTTTCACCCTTAAATACTTTATCCCTCCTCTCCACCCCTCCTATGGTCTTCTGCATGAATAGCGTCCCCCGCTGTCCTCTCTTTGCCTCCTAGGATATACACATTGCATATCTCAGGAGGCAAAGTCTTTCATTCAGTAAAGGAAGAAGGCTAGGTCTAGTGGCGTATCATTGGGTGGTGTGTCAGCAGAACCAAAAAAAGCTGGCAGCCTCTCAATGATGTCACACCAAAACATTGCCTGAAGGGAAGGGGGTCTCAGCTGAACAATGCTGAATGTGCTGGGTGGGTGAGTATCTGAAATGTGCAGAACTCACCACCAGGTAAATATAGGTTTAAAAAAAACGATGTGGGGGAATCTGCTTTAAAGTGAACCTGTGCCCAGATCATGAGACTAATGGGCCTGGATTGGGTTTGTGGGAGGTTCGCTGAAATTAAATTGAAGTAAACGAGAGCCAGATCTTTCAAATCTATTTTGCTGTTTTCAAAGCAAACAGGTATAGGATTGTCAAACAAAGGACATGTGGAGCTGGGTGCCTCCCTGGTGATGTATCAATGCAAATATTTTTTTTTTTAAATCTGTTCAGCGGGGAACAGATCTTTTTTTTTAAGCTGAACGCCATGTTTAATGTAACAATAAGTTAAAAACAAACTATTTACTTCTCTAAGCCCTCGTTCACATTGGAGCGACTTGTCATGCGTTTTGTCACATGACAAGTTGCACCCTATTGTCAGCAATCACACTGTTCAAGTTGGTGTGTCGCTGACTTTGCGGTGCTGCATTGATTTGAAAAAGTCCTTCCTGCATTACTTTTGGCAATTTCATGTGCAACTTGCATAGACATCTGTGCATAAAGCCGCACAGATATCTTCCAAGTCACACCCAAAGTCACACTGACATGCAGCTTTGAAATCGTGCGATTTCACATGTGAACGAGGGCTAACAGCTTCAGCAGCTCTCAGTGGTGTATGTACATAGCCTCAGATTCATACAGTATACGATGCTGTGTTCTGGCATCCCTGGAACAAAATCGAGTTGGGCTGAGAGGTGCTCAGAATTTCACAAGGAGTTTTTGTATTCTATGAATGAATACAAAGCTTCCTGTGATTGGCTGAGGTGGAGTTTTTGATGTCATCAGCTATTTAGAGGAAGATTTGTATTCATTCATAAAATACAATGCTCCACGTAAAAGGCTGAGCGCCTGACTCCCAGATCTACTTGATTTGGTTCCTGGTATGGAATGGGAAGTTCTGACCTCACTGCTGGAACACAGCATTGTGTAACGCTAAGCCCTGAAGGAGCCGCTGGATGTATTGGGTCCCCTGTTCCTATGCAAGAAAACTATGCAAGAAATATATATATTGCAAATGAACAAACAGTAAAAAGAAAGCTATTGTAAATAATAATCAATGGGTGTAGAAATAAACTCCTCCTGAATCCTATACTAGGCAATCGGAATTAAAGTGGCTGTAAACCCTTATGCCGTGTACACACGGTCGGAATTTCCAACAACAAATGTTCGATGTAAGCTTGTTGTCGGAAATTCCGACCGTGTGTAGGCTCCATCGGACATTTCCCACAATAAAAATTTGAGAGCTGGATCTCAAATTTTCCAACAACAAAATCCGTCCTCGTAAACTCCGATCCTGTGTACACAATTCTGAAGCACAAAATTCCACGCATGCTCGGAATCAAGCAGAAGAGCTGCACTGGCTATTGAACTTTATTTTTCTCGGCTCGTTGTACGTGTTGTACGTCACCGCGTTCTTGGCGATCGGAATTTCCGACAACATTTGTGCGACCGTATGTATGCAAGACAAGTTTGAGCCAACATCTGTTGGAAATAAATCCAGGATTTTGTTGTTGGAATATCCGATCGTCTGTACACAGCCTTACATATACACAGTGAAGTGACTGTCCTCAGCCGATACACAGAGATGAAGCAAATCCTTCTACATAAGCTGCACTTATTTTTTATTTATTTATTTTATTTTATTATTTATTTTTATCTGCAGTTGTCTCTCTGCTCTACATCCTTTCAAAGTGAAGAATTTATACAGCTTGTCTGAGCTTTCAAAAAGCAGGGGATGGGGTTTTTAAGTTACACTCCCAGATCCCAGTGGGGAGAGCTCTGAGAGCTGACTGAAGAGGGCCCCCCATTGACACAGCACACAGGAACAAAGCTGAGGCTGTCAATCACTGGCTGTGTGCTGGAGTTCCCTCCTCTTTCACCTTTTTACCTCTAATGCCCCGTACACACGGTCGGACATTGATCGGACATTCTGACAACAAAATCCTAGGATTTTTTTCGATGGATGTTGGCTCAAACTTGTTTTGCGTACACACGGTCGCACAAAGTTGTTGGAATTTTCGATCGCCAAGAACGCGGTGACGTAAACCACGTACGACGAGACTAGAAAAGGCCAGTTCAGAACCAAGCACGGCACCCTTTGGGCTCGTTTTGCTAATCTCATGTTAGTAAAAGTTTGGTGAGAGACGATTCGCGCTTTTTCAGACTCGTGGTTTTCAGATCGTTTTCTGCTGTTCAGTTTGTGCTTGTGGGTTTGTATCTGCCCTTCAGTGCGTGCAAGCAAGCTCCACGTGACTTTTATTAGTCATTGTGTTCTTGTTCGTTCGTTACTGTTTTTCAGGTCGCTCTTTACAGGCCTTGCTGTTCTTCAGTGCATTCTGTTACTTCGTTCTGAGCAGCCGACCGTTTTCTAGCCATGTTGCGTATACGTACTCCTCGTAGAGTTCGTGCTGTGTGGGGGCTTGGTGTTGGGGTCCTGACCTTGACACAAGTCCAGTCCATGAACAGGGTGGGGGGGGCGTGTCTGGACGTTCAACAGGGAGGACGTGTGTTTGCACTGCTCCGTCCAGGCTAATTGAATCCATAGCCATCCCTGTCCTTCCTCAGCCCATCGACGCTCCATATCCACCTCAGGGGTTTCTGGACACCCTCGGCTGCGGCCCCGGGGGAGTATTTTCCCCATTTGATAATTTTATGTGGACCTGGGACTACAGTTAAGTCCGAGCCTTGGACGCCCGCCGCCTTCTTGGGGCCTACGCGACACCCGGAGCTCTCCGCTCTCCACTGCTTTGGCCCGGAGGCATCGGAAAAGTTCCTGCACAGCAATCTGGATGCGGTTCCACCCGCACTCGTGATCCCCCTGTTCGGGCGGCTACCAACCCGGAGATCCCCTCTCTGAAACGCCGACCTCCGGAGGTCCGACGCCATCTTGCGGCCTACCGCTCCGTCCTACCCTACCTCCTGGAAGGTGGTGAGTACCCCGCTACTTTACCACCTAACCCTCAGCACTGGGACAGTTTCAACTATCTGGAGCTTCGAATTTAGGCCCATACATAGCCGCCTGAGGCCTTCCCGCAATCAGCGCTCAATGGGCCGGCCACCCCCGCCAGGAAAGTCAGCGGTACCGGCCTATCTCTGGAAGTCGGCGGCCATCTTAGTACTCTCACTACTCCCTATCTACATCTGTGCCTCCACACGTACTTTACAGCCACTACACCTGTTCCTCTATACTCTGTTCAAATTGGATCCCCTTGCTCTGCAGCTGAGGTGGCCCTGGTACTACCCACATTTTAGTTATATGAAAATCTCCACAAATAATAACATTATTTTGAAATATGATCGATACTGAGCAAATGTAAGTAAGAAGTGCCCCACACAGCTACCGGCCTAATAGTTCCAGCTATGCCTTCCAAATCAACTAAATCTCGTTCTGCATCGGGTAAAAGATCTGGCAAGAGGTCACTGTCTATTCCAGTATCTGCAGGCTCTATTCAACAATATTTGGCCAACGCACGTGGCGACCAGGCCCGAACCTCGAGACCAAGCGCCTCTCCCTCATCTCACGTTGCCTCTGTGAGGGAAAGCTCTCCGGCCTCATCATACTGCTCGGATCTCATGGACGACCCAGGATCCCCTGCTGGCTCCGAAATGACTACGCTGATGAGTGGTCTTAAAAAAGAACTTGCAGGTATGTTCCATAGCTTGGAAAAGTCTATTAAAAAAGAGATAACTGCAGTTAGAACCGACATGTCACACATCTTGGTCAGAGTAGAGGAAACGGAACAACGGCAGGACACACAAGCCCTAATTGCCCCTGATTGCCACAAAAAATGGCCGTTCCCATACATTAAGGTTCCCGGAGGAACTCACAACCTTTTTACAGGCTCTTAATCTTCCGCCCTTGGAACTCCCAGGATGGCAGGACTCAATTCCTAAATTTCCGAACCTCGCGGATTCAACTTGGAGAAAAACCCCTTCAAAGGCAGGACGCTCCTCCCTTCCAGGATCTGCACAAAAGCACGGTTGAATTGTACAAATTTGTCCTTTATTTTTATTTCTTTTCATTCAACCACACTCCACCAATATAGATGCTCATTTTCCTACAATTGACTGGCACCAAGTCAGGTTTCAAACTACAATTCTTTGCAAATGTACCTGACTAAACTTGGTAGACTTTGACCTGTGACTAGTTAGACCACTGATCTTCTTATATGTTTATGTTGTTGTTTTGTTGCCGCATCAGTATGGTCTACAACATGTGCTGCCTTGTAGGAATTTCAATGTTTAACCACTTCCCGCCCACCCTATAGCGGATTGATGTCCGGGAAGTGGTTCTGTTATCCTGACTGGACGTCATATGACGTCCAGCAGGATAACATGCCGCAGCGCGCCCCCGGGGGCGCGCATCGCGGCGATCCATGGAGCGGTGTGTCAGTCTGACACACCGCTCCACTGATCTTGGTAAAAAGCCTCCGGCGGAGGCTCTTTACCACGTGATCAGCCGTGTCCAATCACGGCTGATCGCGCTGTCAATAGGAAGAGCCGTTGATCGGCTCTTCCTCACTCGCGTCTGACAGACGCAAGTAGAGGAGAGCCGATCGGCGGCTCTCCTGGCAGGGGGGGTCTGCGCTGATTGTTTATCAGCGCAGCCCCCCCTCAGATCACCCCACTGGACTACCAGGGATGCCACTAGGACCACCAGGGAAGGGGCAACGTGGATGGCCAGGTATGTACCCCATGGCCATCCACATGTGCCCAATCTGTGCCAATCAGTGCCCACAAATGGGCACTGATTGGCACTATTATGTCCATGATCTGCCCAGCAATGCCCAGATCTGCCCAGCAATGCTTTTTTCAGTGCCACCTGTCATTGCCCATCTGTGCCAACTGTCAATGCCCATCGGTGCCACCTGTCAGTGCCCATCTGTGCCCATCTGTGCCCATCAGTGCCCACCTATCAGTGCCCATCAGTGCCACACATCAGTGCCACACATAAGTACCCATCAGTGCCACCCATATATACCAATCAATGCCACCTACGAGTGCCCATCAGTGCCGCCTATGTGTGCCCATCGGTGCCACCTATGAGTGCCCATCAGTGCCGCATACCAGTGCCACCTATCAGTGCCCATCAGTGCCACCTATCAGTGCCCATCAGTGCCGCCTATCAGTGCCCATCATCAGTGCCCATTAGTGCCACCTCATCAGTGCCACCTCATTGGTGCCACCTCATCGGTGCCCATCAGTGCCGCCGTATCAGTGCCCATCAGTGCAGCCATATCAGTGCCCATTATTGAAGGAGAAAGCGTACTTATTTACAAAAAAATTTAACAGAAACAAAGAAAAACTTGTTTTTTTTCGAAATTTTCGGTCTTTTTTTATTTGTTGAACAAAAAATAAAAACCGAAGAGGTGATCAAATACCACCAAAAGAAAGCTCTATTTGTGGGAACAAAATGATAAAAAATTTGTTTGGGTACAGTGTAGCATGACCGCGCAATTGTCATTCAAATTGCAACAGCGCTGAAAGGTGAAAATTGGGCTGGGCGGGAAGGTGTCTAAGTGCCTGGTATTGAAGTGGTTAAGTTGATTTTTGTTCCTGCTTACATAACCTTTTTATTTAACTGGAACTAATTATTCATTTCTAGTTTTAAGTTACTTGTTTTTTACAGGCCAAATGCTGTTGGGGCACGTTTCTTCTATTGCCCCTCCCCTACAACATAACCCTGTCCCCCCCTCCTTCTGGGGTCGGCAAGTGCGTGCGACCTTAGAGTTATTTTACCCAATCCCTGTTCCAGGTTTTGGATGGCGGCTCGCTCTCTCTTTCCTCAATGGGACCACTGCAGATTTCTGCGTGTTATTCATGTGTTTCCCACAAGTTCTTTAATTCACGTATATGATTTCTCTATATGTTCACTCTCTCCTGCTTTTCTTTTTTTCTACTCTTCACTCTATTCTCTCCTCTTCCCCCTTTCTCCTCACCTCCCCTCCCCCTGCTGGCATGCATGGAAGTATAGGCTGAAGGATCCTGTTTTGATGTAACAATGGTTACGTTGAAGTTCTTATCGTACAATGTTAGGGGTCTTAATGGCGCAGCTAAGCGGCACCAAACATTCCGTGAACTAAAACAAGCCGCATGCTCTATTGCTTTTCTTCAAGAAACGCACTTAACCCATACCACTCCGGTTAAATTGACCTCTCCCCACTTTCCGCAATGGTATTACAGCTTATCTGACACTAACAAAGCCAAGGGAGTGGCCATTGGGTTTAGCAGAAATGTATCCTTTCGCTTGTCTGACATGTTAGCTGATGATTCCGGTCGCTTTCTATTCCTCAAGGGCTTCATAGGTAATACCCAATGTACCCTTGCAAACGTATATTGCCCAAACCAAAATCAGCCTACCTTTTTTTCACAAATTCTAACCAAACTATCACATTTCGCCAAAGGTCTCACTATTTTAGCAGGTGACATCAACATGTCTCTAGACCCATCTATGGACACGTCCCAAGGCCGTTCTAATATTTCCTTTAAACGCCTGAAATTTGTCAAAAGGAGACTCATGGACCTCCAATTAATGGATGTCTGGCGCCTCTATCCCAAGGAGAAGGATTTTTCACATTTCTCCACAACACACCAATCATATTCTAGAATTGACAATATATTCCTAGATCATTTTCACCTCCCCCTCTTACAGGCTGCTCACATAGGTACCGCAACTATTTCAGATCACGCACCTGTTTCGATGACGCTGACTATGCCTTCCTTAGCACACCGCACTAATAACTGGAAACTTAACGATTCCCTTCTTACTAATGAAGCTGAGGTTTTCATACTGGCCTCTTATCTCTCACAATATTTCAAGGAAAACAAACCTTCTGACACCTCTCCCTCCATTGTTTGGGAAGCTCATAAGGCTACTATTAGAGGCCGGTTTATCAAGCTCGGTGCCAGAAAGAAAAGGGAACATGGTCAGTGACTCGAACAGGTCTTACAACAAATAGCTGATCTGGACAAGCAACACAAACTTTCTCTCCATACTGAGCACCTCCAATCCCTCACACTTAAACGAGAGGAACTAAAGTCTCTTCTTAACTTAGACACTAAGAGAAAATTCCAACGCATATCACAAAAATTTTATGAGTGGGGAAACAAACCAAGTAGATTACTGGCTAGGTCATTAAAAGCGAAACAAACACAGTCCTTTATTTCCAAAATTAAACTTTCATCAGGAGAGCTTGCCCATGCAACTCCGGACATTGCTAAGGCCTTTAAGGAGTTTTATGCGGATCTCTATTGTGTCAAAAATGACTTGTCCTCTTTACCTCAGAAAGAGAGACGAAGACACATACCCTCCTACTTGAAAGAAGCTAATCTACCTAAATTGCCAGTGTCTATCCTTAGAGAACTGGAGGAAGATTTCTCAGTAGAGGAATTTCAGGCAGCCTTGAAGTCTACCCCCTCCGGCAAAGTGCCCAGACCGGATGGGTTCACTATTTTATACTACAAAACATTCAGTGACATTTTGCTTCCCCGTCTCACAGCTTATGCAAACTCAATCCTCAGGCTTACGCCCAGAATCCCTCTCCACTCACATTACTGTCATCCCCAAACCCGATAAGGACCCTACCCTCTGTAGCAGTTTTAGGCCTATCTCGTTAATAAATACTGATATTAAATTATTTGCTAAAGTTATGGCAAATCGCCTGCTCCCCCTATTGCCTAGCTGGATCTCCAAAGACCAATCAGGTTTCATTCCCAATAGAGAAGCAAAAGATAATTCCCTCAGAGTGATTTCCCTAATCCAGTATGTTCAAAGGAGGGCCCAGCCCACCCTACTTCTTTCCACTGATGCTGAAAAAGCGTTCGATAGGGTGGACTGGGACTACCTTAAGATGACACTGAGACATTTTGGATTGGGACCTAAGATGTATCACCGTATTTCATCCCTATATTCTAACCCCACAGCACAAATTAGAATCAATGGGACGTTGAGTGACCCTTTCGTCCTACATAATGGCACTAGGCAGGGATGCCCCCTGTCCCCCCTCCTCTTTGCCATTACCTTAGAACCTTTCCTAGCGACAATTAGGAACAATGATAATATTCAAGGCGTACAAGTAGGTAAAAGCTCCCATAAATACGCAGCCTACGCCGACGACATATTATTTTTTATACAGCAGCCACGCATCTCAATACCTAACTTAATGTCAGCATTTTCCACTTTTCAATCAGTCTCCAACTTCAAAATAAACCTAAATCTAAATCGGAAATTTTAAACATTAATTTCTCCCAGTCCGAGGCGACTTCCCTGAAACCTCTTTTTCCCTTTAAATGGGAACCAAAACATATGAAATATCTAGGTATTTATCTCACTCCCAACCCTCACTCCCTTTTCAGGCATAACTACATCCCTTTGCTTAATAGGATTAGGGAGGACTTACGAAAATGGTCCAGTCTATCTCACACTTGGTTAGGAAAAGTAAATATTATTAAAATGAATATATTACCCCGCATACTTTTTCTTTTTCAAATGCTCCCACTGGGGGTTCCAGTGGGGTTCTTTACAATTTTGCAAAACATGATCTCCCGTTTTATTTGGAGGAACAGTCACCCCAGGATATCTAGGGAGCTACTATTTCGCTCCAAGGGCTCTGGGGGACTGGCACTCCCTAATTTTAAGGCATATTATCAAGCGGTTGTACTGTCTAGGATAGCCGACTGGAAATATGCTTTTAATTCAAAACTGTGGGTACAACTTGAATACCTTTTGAGTGGCACGGATCTCTCGGTAGTCCCTTGGATACCTCGCTCTTGCAGGAATCTTAACCGAACCACCTCAGCACTTACCATATCCTCATTAGACATATGGGATGCCCTACATAAAAAATTTTCATGGGGGGTATGACTCCCCTTTAACACCTCTCCTTAATCACAAATATTTTTTACCAGGCTTATTAGATCCCGGCTTCAAATCTTGAAGACCGAAAGAACCTCTCTTACTACATCACGTTCTCCGTGGCAACACACTTAAACCATTACATATGATCCTTGATCCTAAACCCGCCACGTTTCTTGATAAATGGAGATTTCATCAACTGCAACGTTTCTTGAGTTCTCTCACCCACCCGCTTAGAAGTCTGCAAGATTTAAATACCGTAGAAGAAATACTCTATCCAAAAGACCCTCCCTTACATAGTATTTCTCTATTTTATAAAACTCTTATTGCTCTTCAAAATCCCGCCTTTCCACCCTTCTTGGCAAAGTGGGAAACTGATCTAGGCTCCCCCCCTCAGACAACCTAAAGGATAAGGTTTTACAATTAGCTCACACCTCCTCCCTTGCTTCCGAAATGGCAGAGGTCAATTATAAATTACTCACCAGGTGGCACTACACTCCTGTTAGACTACACCAAATGTTCCCTGCCAGTTCCCCATTGTGCTGGAGGAACTGTGGGAACGAAGCCACTCATGCACACGTCTGGTGGTTCTGCCCACTCAATCGCCCTTTTTGGTCGGACATTTGCAATCTGATCTCACAGATTTCGGAGGTCAGTTTACCCATGGATCCATGGATTATCCTTTTCCATGCCACTAAAGCCCCCATAGGTTCATATAAACGTTCACTCATTCCTCACCTATTGAACACCGCCAAAGCTTTAATACCTACCTTATGGGGCCAAACAACAATTCCGTCCATAAAAGTCTGGCTTCAGAAGGTTGATGAAGTTCATCTCATGGAGAGTATAACCCATAACATCAAAGGGATTTCAGAAAAACATTCACAAACTTGGGCTCCTTGGGTAAAATTTCAGTCCACCCCCTCATATAAGGATATTATAATGCAAATCCCCTAATTCAACCAATTATACATCGACATCTAATTTTCGTTAACTCAATACTTTGCACATGCATGCCAGCATCCCCCTCCCCCCCCCCTTCCCACTCCACCCTCCATCTTATCTACTATCCCTTTTCTCCCCCCTTATTTTTTTTCCCATTATCTAGTATTATGCATTCCATTCTTTCAATTCTCCCTATTTTATTTCTCTTTTCTAACTAAAGCAAGGTTTTTCATCTTGTTTATATATTTTGATTCCTATGCTCGCATAGAAAGAAGCCTCTTTCTACTCAATTATTACATTAGTTTTCTTCTTCCCTCTTGAATGTACAGAGGTAGTCAATATATTCCTGGCTTCATGACACACATTGTAACTCTTCGAGCGTTGAAATTGATTTTGCTTTCTCACCAAGTTTGTTTCTAGTTTGTGATTTAAGTATGCCTTGTCTTTATTTTTCTTTAATAAAAATTTATTAAGAAAAAAAAAAAAAAAAAATGAACAGGGTGGGGAGGAGTTCATGGACCAAGAATTGGTTGCTTCAGCGTGACCAGTTCTGTCATATGCCTTTGCTCCATGAGATCCGTGAGAATAATCCTGATGATTTCAGGAGCTTTCTCCAGATGACGGACCCCGTATTTCACCGTTTGTTGACTTTGCTGACCCCTTATATTAGCAGGCAGGATACCTGCATGAGGCAAGCCATCACTCCGGAGCAGAGGCTCGTCGCCACCCTGCGGTACTTGGCGACGGGGAGAAGCCTACAGGAGTTGAAGTTCTCGACAGGTATCTCCCCCCAGGCTCTGGCTATCATTATCCCGGAGACCTGTTCTGCCATCATCCAGGTCCTGCAGAAGGAGTATATTAAGGTAAGAATTTTATCCTTTAATATCACATTTTATTGTATTTAATGTTTGATAATATATTGTATTTCTTTCCTCATTCCCTAATTACCATGATTGTAATATGCTGTGAATGTCCTCTTTGTCCTCATTCATGCTGGATTTTTATGTAATTATTTTTTTTCTCCTTCATACATATTTGCCTTCACTTACCTCACCAGCATGGTCTCCTGGCCCTATATTCACCTCATGTAGTCACTGAACAATGTATTTTATCAGCTCCATAGTAGTGCTTTACCCCAAACACCCTAAAATGTTTTTAAATGTGATTTGTGCTTTAAATTCAGGCAGAGTGCCAGAGGCTTTTTTTAGGGGTCCCCAAATCATTTGGAACCCTCCCTCCCCCCAACTGCTAAGTCAGCTGATAACAATTCTCTATCTATCCTCAATCATCTATCTGCTGACTTTGCCAAACCCATACACACTATACCCATCTCTTTTGTGCTCAGATTTATGGAGGAATTCCCCAAAGCATGTAGTGCAAGGGCCTGCCTGTATACTTTAAAATGGTAATGTTTAAAGTTTTTGTATACTATTATTATCTTGATAGGTAATAGCAGAATGTCCAAATGTGCTAAAATGTGTACAATGTGTATTTATATCTTTGTATTATGACACTTCTTACCTGTCCAGTGGGCTGCCAATAGTGTAACTAAGGAGGGGCTGTTCAAAGTAATACCCATTATTTAGGCATTTATCTCTCAATGAAGTGGAGAGGGTTACCTGTCCAAAAGCTCCCCCCCTATAATGTTAGAAATGGCCCATGAGAGGGGGGAGGGGGAATATGATAGGTGTACTTTATACTTTGTGTTATCTTGATGTTGGCCAAGAATGTTTGTGTCTAATCTGCTTTCCATGTTTTAATGTGCAAAAAGACAATTTTTTTTTTGTTTTCCTCAACAGTTTCCTTCCACGCCACAGGAATGGCAGACTGTGGCCTCCCACTTTGCCCAGCGGTGGGACTTTCCTAACTGCAGAGGGGCAATTGATGGGAAACACGTCCACATCATCCCACCGCCCAACTCGGGGTCGTACTATTATAATTATAAGGGGTTCAATAGTATTGTGATGTTGGCGGTGGTGTCGGCTACTTATGAGTTCCTGTATGTGGACTTGGGGAAGAATGGCTGGATGTCCGATGGTGGAGTCATCGCCCAGACGGAGTTCTACAGGCGTCTCCAGAATGGCAGCTTGGACTTGCCACCTCCAGAAGACAATGTGGAAGGACTCCCATTCGTCTTCATTGCGGATGAAGCATTTGCGCTGGGGACCATCTTATGCGGCCATTCCCAATGAGGACCCTCACCCCGGACCAGAGGATTTTTAATTACTGGCTGGCCAGAGCCAGAAGAGTGGTGGAGAACACGTTTGGAATCATGGCCAGCCGGTTCCGTCTATTTCTTACACCCATACATATGGCGGAGTACAAACTGAATCACATTATCCTGGCGTGCTGTGTTCTACACAACTTTTTACGGCAACATTCTGCCAACTATGCTGGCTCAGTTGGGCCTGAAGCCGGAATTCAAAATGAACCAACCCTGACGGCGCTTGAAAGTGGCCGTCCTGGCTTGCCCTCCCTGAGTGCCCGTGATGTCCGGCTAAGATACCTAGAATTCTTTGCGGGTAGGGGGGCTATCAATATGCCAGACAATGTGTGAAACCTTTCTCAAATAAAAAAAAATTAAGCAAATCTTTGGTGACATTTACTGCTTGTGTTTGTTTTAGCTGACCCTGACAGAAATGTGGTGAGTCCTGAAAATGGCGTGATTGTGTAACCTTATACAAAGCACTGTTGGGTGTTATTTACTAAAGGCAAAGACACTTTGCACTACAAGTGCCCTTGAAACTGCACTTGTAGTGCAAAGTGGATAGGAAATAACACCCATTGTCACAGAAAACACCAATTAGAGCACCCCAAAAGTGTTGTAGCGTTGAGACAATTATGCACACATTCTTGATTAACAATCTTTTTAATACCTGCACAATCACATGTGCATTTTGACAAGGTTTTTAAAACAAACCAACATGTTTGTTGTATAACAATTTTTGGGGTGGCATTAGAAAAAGTAGAAATGTCCATTTAAGATAAAACAGGCAGGTTTCAAACCAACAAGAAAGACACAAATCCTGAACTTACAAAGTTCACATTTAGTAGAACTTGAAGGCAATATCAGACATGAGTATTTACAAACTGTGTTTGATATTGCGTTCAGATGGGGTGAAGTCAACCCAGGAAAAGCCAAATTTTAAAGATGCACACCAATTTCCGAATGTCAACATGTGCTAGCTGCCATCACGGGGGATCAAGGGACGTGTTTTGGGGGAGCAACCCCTTCCTCTCAGCTACTTTATTATTAAGGAAGGGGTTGCACCCCCAAAAAACGTCCATTGATCTCCCGTGATGGCAGATAGCACATGTTGACACACTGTGTGCCTCTTCAAAATTTGGCTTTTCTACAATTTGACAAAAAATTTAAAAATGGTAGCACACCATAAAAGAAAGGGATTTGTAGGGGTTTTAAACTCTCCCCAAAACATCAATGATGTTCTTATTTTTTTGAATAACATCATTGATGTTTTTCTTGATGTTTTCCAATGCAACATTACACCCCATGATCTCCCCAATCAGGATCTGTGCACTTTCCGAGGTGAAATGCCCTGGATCCACAACATCACTATCACCTAAAAAGATAGAAACCAAAAAAAAAACATGTATTATTAATATATGCCGGCATCCATCTCTTACCTAAGCCTGTGGTCGCAGACACTCACCTGTTGTGGTGACAATTTCTACTACGTCTTCCTCCCCCTGCTCTGCTTGTCTTTGTGGGATTTCCCCTTCTTCCAGAGGTGGGGGGTCTCTGGTCTCCTCAGATGAGGGGTGTCCTCCGAGTCTTTTCTCCCCTATGTGAAAAAAAATGGTATACTTAGCACACAAATATTTGATGGCAGAACTATAAATATGAAACATTGCTTGGAAGTGGGGTACAATTGTCGATTTTGGCAGAGTTCCAAGATGTAGAATTTTTTGGGTCCTTTGTCAAGCTTCAATACTTACCTGTCTTGTACAAGCTTCACAGATGGAGACACCCCTATAGTATACACTGGAGCACCTGTGTGGGCCCCCTAATAAAAAGGGTATTTTTGTGTCCCACACTAGTGCTCCAGCGTCCAGATGTGTAAAGAGCTGCTGAGTGTCCTCTCCTTACACAGAATCTAGTTTGCATTTCATTCTAGTAACAAACCCATCTACACAACCAAATTATTTTCATACAAGTAGGCCCTAAAAAATGTGGTCAAATGCATATGGCCAAAACAATGGTGTTTTATAGGCTGAAATAAAAATGTTTGATACGAACGAATAATGTGGCCATGAACATGAAAGTTGCCATTTTAAACTGTACAACAGTTCAGAAAAGCACATGGATCAGCACGAACGTAATAAACACAAAAAGAATCGGAACACAGCACAACTACTTACTTTTTTGCAGCACTCTCTGGATCTTTCTGTACTGCTCATGCTCTCTTAATTTCAGGTCCGACCACCGCTTCCTGAGCTGATCTTTCGATCGTCGTACCCCAAAATTCAGGTGCAGACTTTTGACCACTTTCGCCGTGATCTTGGCCTTTCGGACATTGGGGTAAGGTCCATACTTTCCATCATAGTTGGCCCTCTTCAGGATGTCGACCATCTCCAACATCTCCCCAAAGGACATATTTGATGCCTTTAATCTTCTCCTTCTGGATCCAGACGTTTCCGGCTCCGGGCTTTCCTCCCCCTCCTCCTCGTTGCTATAATTAGCACACACCTGCTCTGACTCCGCCATGTGCTCTTCCCCCACTGCGCTGAAAGAAAAGGGGCGGGGAATAGACTAGAAAGAACGTTAGGGGCGGGCGGAGTTACACGCATGCGCAATGCGTATAAAGCGTAACACGCGTGCGTAGTACGTACGATCTGTGAGCGGAGGAAGGAGTATCGGAGGCGCCGATCATGATAATGAAGGTAAGAGCCAAACTTGGGCCTATACTGCTTCCAGATTAAGGCCTATATTGTAACAAGATTAGGAGAGTTTTGCCTGACATTAGGGTTTGTCTTGTGTTGTATCTTGCAGTGAAAATGGATATCTTGAAAGATAACGACTTTATGGCAATCTTCATTGATATGTTCAGGGAGCTGCCTTGTCTATGGGAGATAAACCACCCTGAATATAAGAACCAAACAAAGAGGAAGGCAGCACTGGATCAATTGCTGGAATTTGTGAAGACGGTGATCCCCACGGCAGACATCACCTATTTGAAGATCCTAATTGGTAGCCTGAGGAGCACTTATCTAAGGGAGTGCAAGAAGGTCCAGGATTCCCAGAGATCCAGAGCTGCAGAAGACATTTATCTCCCCAGGCTGTGGTACTATGACAGGCTGCATTTTCTGGCAGGTCAGACTGAACCCAGGTCATCACTCTCCAGTCTTCCTTCCAGGCTTCCTTCCCCCCCAGCTGAGGCTTCTGACGCCCAACCTGGGCCTTCCAGGCAGCAACATGTGGAGGAGCCAAGCTTGAGCCAGGTCTAGCATTCCTCTAAATATTTCTGCTTGTCCAATCAATGATGTTAACTAGATGTTAGTTTGGAGTACTAATTTATGATTGTGATTGATGATGCAAAAACTAAGACCATGTCCCTTTTTCATACACAGGGAAGTCTCAGCCAGGAGGTGGCCGGGCCAAGCAGGCTGCCTGATACCCAGGTCCCTCCCCTACACCTTCAAAGAAAAAGTGTCAGGAAGAGGAGTAACTTGGAGGAGGCTGCCATAGGCCTCTTTTGGAAGGCTACAGAGGCCCTGAGAACCCCCCACACTGTGGAGGAGGACTTTGCTTGCATAACTGCCTGCAAAATGCTGCAGATGGAGGAGGGCCAACGACTCCTGTGTGAGTCCTTCATTTTGGAAGCTCTCAATAAGGGGTTGAGGGGCCAAATAACATCTGCTACCCACATTTGTGACCTCACACATGGTCCTCCTCCTCCTCCAGGTCCTACTACTCCTCCTCCACCTCCTCCAGGTCCTAATACTCCTCCTCCTCCTCCTCCAGGTCCTACTCCTCCTCCTGCCACATTTCCAACACCAGAGCCACAGCCGAGAAGGAAGCGTGGAAAGAAGACCAGAAAGTGATGACCCTGGGTCCGGTCTGGTCTGGCAAAAGATGCAGCCTCTTGTAGTACCACAGCCTGGGGACATAGATGTCATCTGCTGCTTTCCCGATCTCTGTGACTTTTGGACCAGACTGCACTCCCTTAGATATGGACTCCTCAGGCCACCAATTTTGATGTTAAATAATTGATGTCTGCCCTGGGAGTCCAAGGCTTCACTAATTTCAGCTGTTTCTCCAGCGTTGCCTCCCTCTTTGTTTGGTTCTGAGCCCTCAATAAAGTATTTTTTGTTTCAATTATACTTGCCTATGTGTGTTTTCCTTCAAAAAGGACAGTTTGTTTGTGAGGAGGCAAGTACATTTCAAAAATACAATGTGAAATTAACAAGGGACACCAACACCAAGCAACCTTCTTGAGATTAAATAATATAAGATATCAATGGTGTTGTGGTAACTTGACACACAAAACACACACAAAAATATTAGGGAGTAAAACTAACCAAAAAAACAAAAAACAAAGGTCAACCTTGAAAAAAATACAAACCTAAAAAAAACCCAAAAAACAGCCTTTAAAAAAAAAAAAAAAAAAAAGAAAACAACCCAAAACTAATTTTGTCAGATGTGACAAATCAAAATATATTGAGGGAATCCCGATACATAATAAAGAAAGAAGTTTGTGAGAAGTCTGTGTGAATATCAGCAGCAAAACTACTTCATTCTTCTCACATTATAAAGAAGAAGAGAGTGCGCTGTATTAAACCATTTTTTACATTGCACCGTGACGAAAGTGCTGTATCCATTGCGAACGCTAATTTTACCAGACCGAGCAGTTCCGTATTTCTTCTGAGCATGCGTGGCACTTTGTGCGTCGGAACTGGCCACACACGGTCGGAATTGACGCGATCGGATTTTGTTGTCGGAAAATTTTATAGCCTGCCCTCAAACTTTGTGTGTTGGAAAATCTGATGGAAAATGTCCAATGGAGCCCACACACGGTCGGAATGTCCGACAACACGCTCCGATCAGACATTTTCCATCGGAAAATCCGACCGTGTGACACGGGGCATTAGTGTCAGAAATGGCTCATGCAGAGAGCAGAAGAACAAGGCAGCAGAGAGACACCACACATAGTGATCTAGATTGAGAACACACTATAGAGGGATATGCTTTGTTCATGTTTTTAGTCAGAAATGTATAACCAAGTGGCTGTAAAGGTAAAAAGGATTTTTTATCTGATTGCATTCTCTGCATTCAGGAAAAAAAAATTTTAATAGTAGCACACCCTCCAACCCCCCTAAATTCTCACTCCGGCCCAATCTAGATCAGTGTTGTGCGCATCCACAACAGCTCTTCTCCCCCTCCTGCCTCTCACAGGAGTGGCCAAGAGCAGGGGGAGCTATTGGCTCCTGCTGCTGTCAGTCAAAACCAGTGAACAGAGAGCAGGGGGAGGGGCTGAGACGTGCTGTGTGTCTGAAAGATGCAAATAGCTCGGCCCAGGAGCAAGCATGCATGAGTGCCCCCATAGGAAGTGTCTTCCCGTGGAGGGCAATCAGCGAGGGGGGGGAGCCAGGAGCACCAGTGTGGGACCTGAGAAGAGGAGGATTGGGGCTGTTCTGTACAAAATCATTACACAAAGTAAGTAAGTAAGACATGTTTATTATTAAAAAAAAAAATAAAAGCTTTACAATCACTTGCTGGAAAAAAATGCCCCCCGGAATATTAACAGCTGTATTTACTGCTGCGGTGTACATTAGTATAAAACAGTACAACAGTTTTGATTATGGTTTAATAGTTTTGATTGTAATGTACTGTTTTATACAAAAGTACACAGCAGTGAATACAGCTGTTAATATTCCCCAGTGCATTTAAGAGAACCCAAATTTTCATAAGGCATTTAGTAACCAATTAGAGCTGATCATTACATATAAATGGAAACTGGAAATAGCGGCCTGGCACTTCCTGAAGACGCCACATTGGTGAAACATAGATTGAAGCATAAGGCCTGCTGCTTCCGGTCCTTACACGATGTCACATCCAGGGATCGGCAAGGTGTCCATGAGCGGTCCTTGCAGGGTCCACGGCCACCCATTCCACCCATTTTGCATTTTGCTGCAGGGAGTTTGTCAGAGGAGCAGGACACAGGGTTGCCAACCGCCAGTAAATTTACTGACAGTTTGTAAAAATCAGTGATTTTTTTACAACTGCCAGTAAATATCAGGGGCTGATAATTTCATGCTGTGTAGACTTTTTAAGTGTTAATCAAGCAAATGACTTTGTTATAGTTACTGTCAGTGTTTCCATATCATGTTTATATTGTTCAAATATTCACTGTGTTAGGAGTGAATAGGAGTTTTGTAATTTCTCAGGTTGCCAGTAAAAAATGTGCTCCGCTAGTAAATTTTCAATAGTTTGTCAGTAAAAAATGCTGCGGGAGGTTGGCAACCCTGGCAGGACAGATGAATATGCTGTCCTCCTCCTCCTCCTATGCTGCCACCTGCAGCACAGAGCAAACCAGACTGTAACACACTTGACAGAAAGGCCACACCCACCTCTCTACTTCAGCCCTCGAGGTGAGGATCGCTGCCTGGATAATGAAAAAAAAATATCCCTCCTACCTGGGCAGTAGCTGAGAGGGTCACAAACGCCTCCATTTCAGTAGCACACAGTGTGTGAGAAGAGAGAGAGCCCAGGGAGGGCCCAAGGCTAGCAGAAGGCCCAGGAGGAGCATGATTGGCAGTGTACAGCACAGTCTAGATTAAGATTTCTCTTTCCCATCTCTCTGTTGAAGGTGAGGCAATCTGTGTATATTATTGTATATTAATGTACCAGTCCTGCCCTTGTGCCATGTATGCAATCTCAGGCTCTGACTGTCCCATGTGTCATGCATGCAATCTCTGACTGTCCTGTGGGGTTGCCACCTTTTTGTCAAGATAAACCCGAAACAGGATTTTTGCTTGATCACGACTGGATGATTTAAGTCAGCAAAGCTTCATCTCATTTCATTAAAGTGAGTGTAAACGATCATCTTGTAAAAACCCATTCAGTTTAAAACTGAAATGAACATTTGTGTATAGATATAAAAAAAAAAAACATTATAAATACCTTTCTGTTCCCTTTTTTTATAAGTGAAGTCACATTTCCTCTGTTCTCAGCTGCATAAGAGCTGGGGGGAGGAGAAGCAACAGCACACTGGGGGTGTGTCAGGACAAGCCTGATCATTGGAGGAGAGCACACTGAGTTTCTAGCAGAGCTAGAGAACTGACCACGGTGTGCTCTCCTGCTTAGTGTGGTCAGTTTTTAATAGGAAAGTAGAGGGACTGGCAGGAACACCAGGGATTTCACAGAAAGGAAGCAATACAAAGAGAACAGGATACTTTCTCATACAAGTACATGGTACAGAAGGCACATATTAGGAATATGAAATGCTGGGGTAACAAACACTTTAAGCAAAAATGACTATACTTTAGTGAATCAACTACCCTGTATATGCCTATATAGTTTCCACCCAATATATTCTCCACAACACTCACAAAATAGACTTGAAATATATCTGTATATATTTTGTTAGAAATAATTTTTTGGGATTACGCAATTGGCCTGCATGTGTTGTATTTCACTCACACGTTCTGCAGAAGCTAAATGTGAATTATAGATGGTCTATTGACAGTATTTTCTTAATGTAAGTGCTGTTTGGAGGACAAGACAAACAATTTAGAAACCTTTGAGTCAACTGTACTTAATCTATAAAACCTGATTATAATGCATTTTAAAGTTTTTAAGTGGATTTCTTCTTACTCAGTAAGTTTTAATTAACTGGCTGTGTATTGCATTAATGATATAAATCTTCAAACAAAATCAATTTTGACAAAACCTTTATTAACAGTTCTTGCTTTACGCAAACCAAGTAGAAAGAATGGACAATAATAACCTTGTTGTTTATTCCATCAGCTGTGTTATGTGGTTTACATCTCATATGTATTTATTGTAAGAGAAGAATACAGGAACACTTTAGTTTCATGTTCAACGGAATTGATAATCAAAATAGCAACATAGGATAAGGATTAGATGAGTTATCAGGATGATAAGGTCAGGTAGTCAGAATGAGAGGTCTGCAGCAGGAAAGTAGTGAGACTCTATTTTAGCAATAAGGATGTGGCTGGGGTGTGTCGTGTTTGGCAGTGAGATGTAGATGTTTTCTGCTAGAGGTGAACAATCTGCCAACATCCCCTATTCTCACCACTCTGCCTATATGAAAGTTCCCCACATCACTGCACCTTAACCACCATTCCCTTTCACCACACTCAGAACCATTTCTAAATGCTGACCCCATCCGCATTCCTCCTACTATCACCAATGCCTCCCACCCACATTTCCCCCTCACTGTCAATATGGCACCTGCAAGACCTGAGATAGGCACACTTTTGCTTGTTTTATTTATAACAAGGGTATCATATTTAAAGAAACTTCAAAACAGAGCTGGTAATATCCTATACTGTATGTAACACCCTCCTAGATAGGTGCTAGGATTAGTTAGATTTAGTGCTGGCTCACTTTGTTCAGTGGAGATGTATTTTTGTTTGCTATGAAAATTTAGCTTGTCTCACTGTAACCAATGTAACTGTAATTGTTGTGTTAGGTAAATTTAGTTGTACTAACTGTAATCAATGCAGCTGCATTTGATTCGTTCGATCTGCTTAGCGTTTCAGCTACTGCTAGTTCGGCTGCTTCCTCTGCTTTCCAGAGAGCAGTAGAATCCTCTGGAACATAGGTGTGGAGCAATGCAAATAACAGTATTGATATATTTATACATCCCTGGCCAATCCCAGGGAGGGTGGCCCTGAAGGCTGCTGGGAGTCTGTATAAATACTCTGGAACACAGAGCTGTGGGGTCTGACATGTGCTTGCTATTCTGGAGGCCTCAGGTGGACGACCTGAGGGCATGGATGCTGAAGTTCCAGAAAGCTAAATGAGGGACTGTTTTCTGAAGATCTAGTCTGTTATCATAAGAGAAAGGTGTCACATGGATGTTGGAAGGAGGATACCAACTTTCTCTGGACATTTGTGAGTACAAACTGCTGTTAGAGTTCTTAGAGGCTTTTGGGCTGCTGCCACCTCTGTTGTGCTAGAGGTACAAACGGGACATCAGCTGGTGTCCTGAAAAGCTTAGTCTTTCTAGTTCTTTGTGTAGGGACTATGCTCTGGTTGCTGTAAAGAAGTAAGCCTCTACTGTCCTCAGCCTGTACATAGTTCTCCTTTTGGAGTATCCCACTCAATTCCCTCAACCCTGTCCAAGTTACTCCAAAAAAAAAAAAAAAAAAAAAAAAACAACAAAAGAACACCCTAGACTGGTTATTGAGCCAAAGAGTGACAGTAATTGTGTGCCTGGCTGCAGAGCAATCTACTGGGAAAAGAACCTGGGCAATTTCCAGAGGCTCTTTTGGGGGTAGCACTACATGTACAATACGATAGTGTGTAGGCAAATTGAATATTCCAAATTGACTGCACCAGTATAATTTACAGCAAGGGTACAGCATTTAATAAATATGAGTGTTCTGTTCCTGCAAACATTAACCTATAGCCTGTGTGCAGCTTGACATGCAACTAATCCCTCATATCTCCAAAAAAGGCAAACTGTGTGTAGAAGCTATAAAACATTTTTTAACAAACGGTTTTGGCCTGGTGGGAAAAGCAGACAAACATTCATTAAAAAAAACATATTATGTACAACAATATAGTATGTCTGAGCTACAGTATAGTTGTTGAAGGATGTGGGTAAAAGCCCAAGCCTTACCAACAAAGCTGCCCCAAGAGGGGGAGGATGAATGTTCTTCTCCACTCCCCGAAGATGGTGGCTGGGCTTCCCAAGATGATTCTATATCCTCTTCCTCTGAGTAAGGAATTATATGTGGAATTGATGCAGTGCAGGATCAAAAACACAGCTGAAACAAGATTCCATGCTATTGCAATATAGTGTGGTTTGACAAATAGGTTAAGCCCAAAATAAAAAAAAGTTAACAGTCAA
Organism: Aquarana catesbeiana; assembly: GCF_042186555.1. Lineage (NCBI taxonomy): Eukaryota > Metazoa > Chordata > Amphibia > Anura > Ranidae > Aquarana > Aquarana catesbeiana. Next base: position 570,313,263 of record NC_133327.1, read on the forward strand.
AACCCTCTATTCGTCCTGTTTACTGTTATCCTTGAAAGTGAAAGTAAAAGAAAATCCCATTTGTCCCCAGAAAAGTAATAGAGGGGAAATCTTCAAATGGGGGCTGGGGACCTGGGGTTCCCCAATGAATTTCCTTAATTTGCAGGGATTTCCTCTCACTTACTGTTTGGCTATGGGACAGAAAATCAAGGTAAATTTCCACAATGGGGATGTTGAAAAAAAAATCTGACAGAGGTTATACCCCTTTTTTTGCTCTATCCAAAATGGAAAAATAGGATAGTTCAATTCTAGTGGGGTATATGAGAAATTGCCTCCATCCCTTTTTGTTTTGTGTATCCAAAATGGAAAAACAAGTTTTGCCTATATTTCTTCTTTAAGAGAAACCAATGCAGGAGGCATGACAATGGGTATTAGTGACAGTTTTATTAGCAAAGGACTCCCTTTGTTAGAATGACACACATGATGAGCAGAAGGGAGAGGTTTTCTTCATGAGTCTAGCTAGCCAGCACCTAGGTGCCCTAATTGGTTTGACTGCTTTTGATCTTCAGAATGTTTAAAACTGTTGAAAGGCTCCACTGTAAGGCTACTTTCACACTGTGGCGTTGGGGGCGTCGGCGGTAAAGCGACGGTTACCTAACACAACAATTACATTTATTTTTTGCGGCCCTTTTCAGCCGCTAGTAGGGCGCTTTTAACCCCTGCTAATGGCCGAAAAAGGTTACATGCTCCCGCAAAATGCCGCTGCCGGTACTTTGGCGGCGCTGCCTATTGATTTCAATGGACAGCACCTCAAAGATGTGGCTTGCAGGACTTTTTTGGCGTCCTGCCAGCGCACTGCTCCAGTGTGAAAGCCCTCGGGGGAGATGAGAGGCTCTTTACAGGTGCTATTTTTAGCGCTATAACGACTGTAAAGCGCCTCAGTGTGAAAGCAGCCTATGACTCAAAATTGAACATACCAATGCAAAAGCTATGTCACTAGTACGCTGTACATCATAAAAGGTCACAGAAGACTGCAGGGAACAAGCATATGCATCAGACCAACACTAAAGTTTCAGTAACTGAAACTTGTCAGTTTGCTAAATAGCTGTCACTTTACCATGACACCTCATTAATTAATAATAAGAACGTACTAATAAATTGGTAATTATTTTCTACAGACATTGCTCCAATGACAGAAATAATGCCTCTCCTTTTTGTAGTTAAAGCAGACCTTCAGTCATTTTTCAACTTTCCATCTATTAAACCTTCTGCCCTTGTTGTTTTAACTTTTGATAGTAAAACATTTTTTTTCTGCCAGTAAATACCTTATACAGCCCACTTCCTGTTTCTTATCTGGTCATTAGCCTAGGCTTATGACATTGTTCACAGCTCTCTCTCTAACCCTCCTGAGAGAGGAAGGGGGGATGAGTCATAAGAGGGCCAATGAAAGCTGCATGGCTGCAGAGCTGGAGGTGTGCCTCTGTGTGTCTGTGTAAATATGCACTAATTACTGTGTAAATGTCACTGGCAGGGAAGGAGTTAACACTAGGGGGTGATCAAGGGTAAATGTTATCTAGGGAGTAATTCTAATAGGGGGGGGATGGGACTGACTAGGGGAGGAGACCGATAGGTGTTCCTATATACTAGGAACACACAATTGGTCTCATCTCCCCTGACAGGACGTGGATCTATGTGTTTACACACACAGATCCATGTTCCTGCTCTGTCACCAGCAATCGCGGGTGCCCGGAGGACATCGCAGCCGCTGGGCACGTGCATCAGCTCTGCGAGTGACGTGGCACGCATGCCCCCTATACTGCTGGGAAGCCAAGGACATCATATAACGCACGCCCAGAATGGGAGATCCCACCTTTAGATGTCATATGACTATGGGTGGGTAGGGAAGTGGTTAACAGGTACTTTTTATGCACAAGTGGCTAGAGTTCCCACACCCTTTTTAACTCCTATGCTAACTACTCTGTAGAGGGAAGATGCCTATACTTAGCTATTCACAGCGCGCTCTGGCCCAGTCACATGATCGGCTCCCAGCGGCTAGCTTGAGGGCAGAGGAGGGACAGCTGACAACCGATGCCAAAGCCTATGAGTGATGTCACAGCCCAGGTATTCCATCCATTGTTGCCGCTATCTTCTCTCCCCTGAAGCCAGCTGCTGGGGAGATCACGAGATCAGACCAGAGCGCCCAGAGAATAGGTAAGTATAAGCATCATCCTTCTATAGGGTACTGTAGTTACTATAAGAGTTAGAATGGTGTATTGGAGCAGATTTAGGAATAGATAGTTATAGCCTGGAATTCCACTTTAACCACTTCAAGACCAGACTGTTTTATCCCCTTCCAGCCAGGCCATTTTTCCGTTTTCTGTACTGTCACAATTTGAATGACAATTATTCGGTCATGCAAACCTGTACCCAAATTCATTTTATATCATTTTTTTGAAACAGACAGAGCAGTAACAATAAGCTTCAGTAACAGAGAGTGATACATATAATATGTAACAAGGTATATTAACAGTAACATTGAAGTGCTATTAGCAAAGTTTAGCAATCCGCCTATCACGGGGGACCATTGTGATTCGCTTACAGCTAAATTGTCACATACAGTGGTCTATAGGGGGAGACCATCCAGTGAGAGGAACATTAAAGCAAACTAGGGGTTTAGTGGGCACCTCCACATGCCGTGACACTTCTGCTACAGAAATAACAGATGAAATAAGAATAAACCATATAAATAACTCATAAACCAATAACCAATAATAATAAAACAAAAAGGAGGCTACAGGAAACCAGTCTGGAAAAAAGTGTCATAAATACAGTTTACATTGGGGATTCCGCCTTGGCAGGGTAAAAGTGTTTTATGTGCGATCAGGAGGACCAAGAATTCCATTTCAGCTCATAGATGTGCATGGTGTCCATGACAGTGTGGAAGATTTTCTCCATGAGCTGTATGGCCACCTTTCGTTTAATAAGGACCTGATCCCATGGGACCCCTGGAGTACGCCAAAACGAAGCGATAGTCCAGTGGACCGCGCTAAAGAGCGTGTGTGCTCATTTTTTTCAGGGGGAGAGGATCCAGGTATTTCCGCAAAAAGTAGGCACATATGATGTGTCAGAGTCGTCAGTACACCTGTGATCCCTGCCACCTTGGAGGCTACTTTTTGCCATAAGTCCCTCAGAGCTATACAACTCCAGAAAATATGCAAGTGAGTCCCATTCTCATGACAACCTCTGAAGCAGTTTTCGGAAACAGCGGGGAAAAATTTGTGTAGCTTAGAGGGGGTATAGTACCATCTCGTATGTAGTTTCACCACTGTTTCCTTCACCACCACAGATTTCGTGCATTTATGCATATTAGAGATCCTGTCGGACCATTCTTCCGGGGAAGTTACCAGCCCGGTCTCTGCCTCCCAGCTGAGCATGGCAGTAAATGCGGGGAGCTATATTTATCTAAGATATGGAAAAAAGCTTTAAAGAAGGTTGCTTGAGAATCGTTAGGGGCGTACATATTAGCTATTGTAACCTTTTTCCCTTGCAAATAACCTTGAAGGATGATAATCCTACTACCTGGATCTTTGTAAATGCTCTCCACATCAAACATTATGTTATTTTTAACAAATATCGCCACTCCTCGGGACCTGGACCCAAACGTAGTATGGTGCCCTGGGCCGTATGATCTGTCAAAATATGTGGGATGATTGCCATCCGAGAAATGGGTCTCCTGTAAAAGTATGATGTCTGTCTGTAGGCGTTTATAAGTTTTAAAGGATGTTTTCCTTTTTTGGGGGGAGTTAAAGCCCCTGACATTGTGCAAAATATGTCTAATACCCATTTTAAATGTGGGTGGTCAATTAGGCATGGGTGATTGGGGAAGGGTCCCAAGGAGCAGGCAACCAGTACCCTCCACCCAGGTGGAGGGCATCCGGATTATTATGTGGGTTTGTAGTACTCAAATTAGAGCTATATATAGGTTGAGCCATAAGGGCAATAATACCCAATTCTGCATAATTAGTGCATTAAAAAAAGAGAGTCCCGTAACCAAAAAAGACTGGAACAAAAAATATAATAAAACAAGGATAAACCATTGGGGTCAGGAGGGGATAGACCTTCCTGACAGTAGGATAATGTTATAACCTGTCGGGAGTAAAACGTCCTGAACAATAGGACAACAGTGTCCAACACAGCGGGGAGCAGTCAGGTTGAAGAATGGTGCAGCGAGGAGTAAACATTCTGCAAAAGGGGGGGGAGGCTCAGAAAATGAAGGGAGTCTGTCAGTTGTCACCTCCCCCGTATGTATCAGTGGTACTCCTCAACTGTCAGGTGAAGTCCCAAGTCATGAAGAAACAAAGAGATGTAGGATCCGAAGTGGAAAGCAGTGATAGATCAGTTCATGCGGCCCCTGAGATCTTGCCACTGTCTTCTGCAGTTCCTCTGCCGCGAAGGGGTTGCCCAGCTGGCTGAGGGGCGGGGTGTGGAGGGCATCCTGGGAAGATCCTCTTTAGCCAATAGGCCCAGTTTGACCAGGAGCTCTTTCCCTTCTGGAATGGTGACCACCGTATAAGTAGTTCCATTATGTGGGACTTGGAGTTTAAAAGGGAATCCCCACCTTTTTTTTTTTTTGCCACTTCAGTCGACCTTTTCGAGGGGCTTAAATCAACTTTACAGTTCATTTTACTTAGATCACCCTCTAGTGTCTCATCATCATGGCACTTTGCCATATCAAAAATAGTAAAAACAAGAGATAATAGATCTATTTCAAACCACGTCCCCTCAGGGACTTAAGCACACCCAAATTCCAATGCTATACTCCCCTTTTTTATTTCTATTCCCACCCCCCCCACATCCACCCTCCCCTTCCCCAGGCCCTCCCCCACCCCACCTCTCCAAGGTCTGTTCTTCTTCTACTCTCCTTCTTTAGTCTAAGGCTTTCAGTTCTTTGGCATAACTCCATGTTTTTTAAAATTTTTTCCAACAATCCTAGCTTGTCTATCTTCACGCTTCTTATTTTGTCTAGCTTGCTCGCCAAAGTCTCCATATTGCATATTTCCTCTACTGTATCTATCCACTCCCATGTCTCTGGGCTCTCCCTCCTCTGCCAACTCTTCGGTATCGTTCTCTTTGCAGCATTCAATAGCTGCGGGACCAGTGACTGCTTATATTTATTTAAGTCTCCCTCCCCCCCATGAAACAATACCTCCCATGGGTCTTCTACTACTTCTATTTCCGTAATCTTCTTAATTAGAGCAAGTATCTTCCTCCAGAAATTTTTTATTTTGGGGCAGCTCCACCAGAGGTGCCCCATTGTTCCTACTTCTTGGCAGCCTCGCCAGCAGTTGGCCGACCCCTTCTGATATTTGCTTGTTATCTCTGGCGTTAAATAACTTCTACTAATACATTTATAATTCATTTCTGCCGTTCAGGCGTCCACTGCTGAGTTGGCAATAATTTTCAAAATTCTTCTAATTGTGTTTTCATCCTTCTTTGTGCCTAATTCCCTCTCCCATTTACCCAAGAATGGCGGTATCTCCAATTTTTCCGACGTCATCAAAATTTTATATATTTTGGAGATTATATTTCTCGGGTCTTCCCTATCACACAACCTTTCAAAGTCTGTCAGTTGTTCCCCAGACCTAATCGGATGTAGTAGTTTGTTGACGAAATGACTCAGTTGGAGGTATCGCCATTTTTCTAATCCCCGTGTTTCCCTCCCGTGTGAAAGTTGTTGCAATGGCATGATTTTACCTTCTTTTTTCATGATTTCTCTTAATTGTGCTTCTTTTCCTCCTATATTTTCTGTTCCTGGTGCGAAAAAATTATTATCTATTAATGTAATCAGCGGTGAGTTATATTTCCCATTAACTTTCTTATATACCCCATCCCATATTTTAAAGACATTTCGTGTTATTACGTGCGTATTGTTATCCATTATTCTAAAGTGTGGTGGATTCCAAATAATGCTGCCCAATTGTGCTTTACTAAAACTTTCCTCTATTTTCACCCACTTTTTAAAATTTTCCTTCTTCACCCATTCTACCATTCTTGATAGTACTACGGCTTTGTAATAAATCTGTACGTCTGGCACTGCCAGGCCGCCATTTATTTTCCTTTGTTTTAAAGTCTGGAAGGAGACTCTCGGTCTTTTATTTTTCCAAAAAAAGGCCATTATTATTTTTCTTAACTTCCTCAAGTAATACTGGGGGAGAGACACTGGTATCATCTGGAATTGATACATAATTTTAGGTAATAGGACCATTTTGATGACATTTATGCGTCCTATCCATGAGAGGGCCTTACAGGCAAATCTATTACAGTCCAATCTAATGGCGTCGAGTAGTAAACATCTTCTTAATTGAGTTAGTAAATTCAATACCCAGATACTTTAATTCCTTGGTCCATTTAAAACTAAATTCTTTTGTCAGGGTCTCTACCTCTGTCTTGCTTAAATTTATATTTAATATTTCTGATTTAATCCTATTTATTTAGAAGTTAGATACCTCTTCGTATTTCCTCACAGCTTTAACGAGGTTGGGCAAGGTGGATACGGGGTCCGTTAAATAGAACAACACGTCGTCCGCAAATGCTGCGACTTTGTGTTCCTCCTCTCCTACCTTGACTCCTCTTATATCGTGGTCCCTACGTATTGTTGCCAGGAGGGGTTCCATAGCCAAAACGAAAAGCAACGGGGACAGGGGACACCCCAGCCTCGTGCCATTTTACATTTCAAATGGTTGAGACGTTAAACCATTAACTTTTATTACAGCGGTTGGATGATGGTACAAGGTTTTAATCCTCCGGATCATTTTAGGTCCTAGTCCCATGGTCTCCAAGGTCTGTAACATGAACCCCCAGTCTACTCTGTCAAAAGCCTTTTCAGCATCAATTGACAGAAGTAGTCCTGGGGGCCTACTCTCCTTTATTTTTTCCAGCAGGAGGAGTGACCTGATCCCGTTGTCCCTCCCCTCCCTATTAGGGACAAACCCCACCTGGTCTGGGTTAACCAACAAGTTCATAAATTCCTTCAGTCTCTCAGCCAGAACCTTTGCATATAATTTTGTGTCGGTATTAAGCAGAGAGATGGGGCGGTAGCTTGAGCATAGTGTTTTCTCTTTACCTTCTTTCAATATGATTGTGATAGAGGCCTTTAATGCCTCCCTACTCATCTCGAAGCTGTCTCCCAATCCATTCATGTAATGACACAGCCTAGGGACTAATATTTCTTTGAATGTTTTATAGTATATTGGTGTAAGCCCGTCCGGGCCAGGGCTTTTCCCAAGAGCCATTCCTGCTAGTGCTTTTCTTATTTCATCTTCAGAAATTGGTCTTTCCAATAATTCTCTACCCACCTCTGTAATCTTAGGTAGCGCCGCCTTCTTTAAATAGTTGTTGTTTCTCGCTCTCCTATTTTTTAGAGGGATATTTTGTTTAGAGACTGAGTATAGCTCCTGGTAGTAATTCTTAAAGATATCCGCCACTTTCCTAGATGAATACTCCATATGGTCCTCTTTAGTCTGGATTCTCTCTATGAAATTCCTAATTTTCTTCTTTTGTACCATTTTTGCTAAGTGTTTGCTAGGACTATTACCCCATCTATATCTCTCCCAGGCTATCTTGCTATATGTTACTCTAGACTCTTGCTCCATTGCCGTTTTCAGCTCTGATCTTTTAATTACCAACTGTTGGTGTATCTCTCGAGGTAGCTGGCCCAGTTGTTTTTTGTGTTTTTGTTCTAATCCGGCAAGGTCTACCATTAATTTTTTGATTTTTTCCCATCTCTCTTTTTTCTTCCTCGCCCCCATTTCAATTGGGACCCCTCTGATATAGGCTTTATGAGCCTCCCACAGAGTGGCCCCTGATACATCCCCGGTATCATTTACCGCAAACTAATTCCCCAATTCCTTTCTGATTCTATTTATCCCCTCGTCCTCTCTAATCAGCTCCTTGTTTAAACGCCACTGTCCCACATAAGCCTGATCTCCACCTATTATCATTTCCATGGTCATAGGTGCATGGTCTGAGTAGGTTATATTTCCTATCCTAGACTCCACCACCTTATCAGTCTCCCTATGCTCCACTAATCCCCAAACGATCCGGGAGTATGACCCGTGCACAGGGGAGTAGAACATATAATCCCTTTTACCTGGATGCTGGACTCTCCATATATCCACCAGTTGGTGAATGGAGAGTTTTTGCTTTATCTCCTTCAGATGTACGCAATTCTTCCCCTGTGCTCGGGTCGTACTGTCCAATCCCGGATCCAAACAAAAATTAAGATCCCCCATCAATATCAAATGCCCTTTTCTAAACTCCATTATTTTCCCCAAGATGTTTGCCAGGTATTTCATCGGATTCTTATTAGGGGCATAGATATTAGCTAGTGTGTATTCCCTTTCATTCAATCTACCTCTGAGAAATAGGTATCTACCTTCTGGGTCCACCATTCTATCCTCCAGCTTTAACGCATTCTTGCCTCTTGGGTTGGCATGGTGATCTCCTTTAACTTGCGGCGTTTATCTAGAGTATGTCAGGGAAAATTTGAATCCTGATACCGTGCAGCAAAATGTTGGGGGTATTGCGAGAAGCCCTAAGGATCTCCTCCTTCACTAGGTAATCCTTAAAGCATAAAATAATATCCCTGGGTGGCTTGTTTTCAGGTGGTTTGGGGCGAAGGGCTCTATGAATCCTGTCACATGCAAAAGCAGCCACTGGAGAAGCAGGTAGCAGGGACTGGAACAACTTGTGAATGGCCGGGGTTAAATCAGTGACCCCCTCAGGGACCCCTCTAATCCTCAAACTGTTCCGTCTATTTCTGTTGTCCAGGTCCTCCAAGTGGGCCTGGAGCTGGGAGGCAGATTCAGTGAGGGATTCATGATCTCTGCGGAGGTCAGTGTATGCAAATTGCAGCTCATTGTGCTTTGTCTCTAATGCCGCATACACACGGTTGGACTTTTCGTCTACAAAAGTCCTACAGACGCCGACAGACCAAAGCTGGCTGACAATCCAATCGTGTGTGGGCTTCCCCGGACTTTCAGCGGACTTTTTCAGCCGCAAATCTGACTGACTTTAGATTTGAAACATGCTTCAAATCTTTACGTCGTAACTACGCCGGACCCAGAAATCCGCTCGTCTGTATGCTAGTCCGACTGACAAAAACCCACGCTAGGGCAGCTATTGGCTACTCGCTATCAACTTCCTTATTTTAGTACAGTGTACGTCATCACGTACGAATCCGTCTGACTTTTGTGTGATCGTATGTAGGCAAGTCCGTCCGTTAGAAAGTCTGCCGCAAGTCCGCCAAAAGTCCGCCAAAAGTCCGTCGAAAGTCTGTCGGATGAGCTATTAGACTTTTGTAGCCGACCGTGTGTACGCGGCATAAGAGATCAGTTCTGCCTCCCAAAACTGCTATCTCTTGCTGCAGAGTGTTGGTGGATTTATGGAGTTCAGTCTGGAATTTCTCAGCAATCTTGGTGTACATGGCAGCTAGGCTATCATCTAGGTCAGCCTTGGTGAGCTGCAGAGTGTACTCACTGTCTCCTGACGTTTGCACCGGAGAGACCGCTGGGCTGTGTGCAGAGGCTGAAGCATGTTGTGGCTCGGCGCCATCTTGAGGCTTTCCTGCCATCTCACGGACCCTGAGTAGTAAGTAAGGGACCTTTGTGCTGGTTTCCCGCGACGAGACCTGGAGGACAGCATGCACCGCTCGTTCCCCCCGGGGGTGCAGGTAGTTTAAAAGTCACTTTGAGAAGTTTTTTGGCCCCAGGGAAGGCACTGAAGTCCTCGCTGTGCTTGGAGCTCCGCTCAGATGTGACCTTCCAGTTTCGTGTCATGCATGCGCCCCCCCTTTTGGTAATATTTAACTACTTGCCTGCTGGGCACTTTTACCCCCTTCCTGCCCATGCCAATTTTCAGCTTTCAGCGCTCTCACACTTTTTGGGAACTGGTAGGCAGCACTGATAGATGACACCGATGAGGAGGCACTGATGGGCACTGATTGGCAGCACTGGTGGGCACAGATTGACAGCACTGGTGAGCACTGATTGGCAGCACTGGTGGGCACTATTGGGACTGCACTGATAATCAGGGCCCTGATTATCAGTGTGCATGTACCTTTTAGAGAAGCCGGTTATCGGCTCTCTTCTCCTCTGCTCATGCAGTCAGCATGAGGAAAGGAGTTGCCATAACCGGCTTCTATATACATCTGTGATTAGCTGTGATTAGACACAGCTTATCACGTGGTAAAGAGCCGCTGACTGGCTTTTTACCTCAATCTGTGGTCAGCAGCATGCTCTGGACATATGGCGGCCTCCCTGAACTAGCCATATGGACTACAGCCGCCATTCGGCTGTAGCGTGGTCGTCAAGTGGTTAATCACCACCGTTTTTTTTAATTTTTTGCTATATAAAGGAAAAAAGACCAAAGATGGAAAAAAAGTTTTTTTCTTATTCTTACATAAATCATCTTTCTTCATAAATTTGGACCAACATAGCTAATCTCCATGGATGTGGACGAAAGAGAAAAATTGATCAAAGATTGCAATGAAGGTGCTATTGTCTAGCCCAAGAAAAACCCTGATGCCTAATGTCTACTCTGTTTCTAAACTAAACTTATCTCTTCTTTTTCTTACTCCCTATTAAGGACTATCCTCCCATTTTTTTCCTCCTCGGGTCCTCATTGCAGGGTTACCTCTCCTGTTTATTTCAGAAAGTTATTTTTTGGGACATGCATTTGAGTATCCCGATCAGGAGCTCATCTAGTTGTGAGGAACCAACTGGGATTTTGGTGAAAACTCCCATAACGGGGGATTTTTTTGTTTCTCAATAATAGATCCAGTTGTACATTTACTTTTGCTAATATGACAGTTTTATCCTTTTAGTTGACACTTAAGATAGTGATCTTTGCTACTAGTAATGCGACACATGTACACATCAACCTCAAGATCGGTTTATTCTGCTCATGTCTCAACGTCAACTATTTTGATGCAATGTTCTTTTTTTGTTATCATACCTGGTTATTCTAAATAAAAACTATTGAAAGTAAGATTGCAATGAAGGATTGTTCGAGTGGTGGATAAAGAACCTCAATCAACTTCCAGACAAATTCAAGCTGACATTCAGGCACAGGGTACAACTGTGTCAGCTTGCACTATATGTCACCATCTGAATGAAAAGGGACACTATGGTAGGCGTCCCTGGAGGACCCCACTGCTGACACAGAAACTTAAAAAGCCAGATTGAAGTTTGCCAAAACTTACCTAAGGAAGACAAAATCCTTTTGGGAGAATGTGCCGTGGACAGATGAAACAAAATGACAGCTTTTTGGTAAAGCCCATCATTCTATTTTTAGAAAAAAAATGAGACCTTTAAAGAAAAGAATACAGTCCCTACAGTCAAACATGGTGGAGGTTCACTGATGTTTTGGGGTTGCTCTGCTGCTCCAGGCACTGGATGTCTTGACGGTATGCATGGTATTATGAAATCTGAAGATGACCAAAGAATTTTGAGGTGCAATGCAAGGTCCAGTGTCAGAAAGTTGGGTCTCTGTCAGAGGTCATGGGTCTTATAGCAGGACAGTGACCCAAAGCACATATCAAAAAGCACACAGAAATATTTTAAGACAAAGCGCTGGAGAGTATTGAACTGGCCAGCACTGAGTACAGATCTAAATCCTATAGAACACTTGTGGAGAGATCTCAAAACAGCAGTTGGGAAAAAGGAACTCTTCCAATATGAGAGCCCCGGAGCAGTTGGCGAAAGAAGAGTGGGCCAAATTTCAGTAGAGAGATGTAGGAAACTCATTGATGGCTACAGGGAACTATTTATTTCAGTTTTTCCCAAGGGATGTGCTACCAAATATTAGATTGAGGATGTCAATAACTTTGTCCAGTCCATTTTTGGAGTTTTGCGTGGAATGTATCAGATTTGGCTTTTTGTTTCTCCACTTTCTTGTGTCATACCAACACAAACAAAAGCAGTAAACATGAGAATGCCTAAACATTTGTAATTGCAACAATTTTCTGTGCGAAGTGGTGCTTTATCTGACAAAAATGCAGGGGTGCCAATATTTTTGGCCAAGACTGTATATTTGAAAACTGATTAATCCTTGTATTCTGACTGTCAATCTCTTTTATTGAGGCCCTAAAATGTAAGGTCAGTACAAATACCCCTAAAATGACTCCTTTTTGTAAAGAACACACCCTGAGGTATTTAGTATGAGGAGAGGTGAGTTTTTTGAAGTTGTCATTTTTTAAATAAAATTGTTTGGAAAACACTAAAAGTAAAAATTAAAAAGTGGCTTTTCTTTTCATAAAGTTGTCATTAAATTAAGTTAAGTTCAATTTCACACACAGCATAGGCATACTTACAATTATACCCCAAAAGACATTTTTCTACTCCTCCAGAATATGGCAATCCCACATGTGTGGGACTTTTTCATAGCCTAGCCACCAAGAGAGTCCCAAAATTCAAGGAACACATTAAGGCTTTCCCAAGGATATAAATTACACATCTAATTTCCAGACCACCTATCACACTTTTGGTGGCCCTGGGGCACCAGGACAGTGAAAACACCAAAAAAAGACTATATTTTGGAAAGAAAACACCCTGAGATATTGTTTAGAAGACATAAGGAGTCTTTTGTTAAACAAAATTTTATTTTTGCCACACGCTTTTGGAAAATGTGGGAAGAGAAAGAAAGTTTATTGTTTTCACAAAGTTATCAATTAGTAAGATATTTCTAAAATATGGTGACCCTGGTAACAACAAGGGATTCCCTCATTTAGCAGGAATTTCTTCTCACTTCCTATTTTGGCTATGTGACAGGAAATGAAGGGAAATCTCTCCAATGGGACACAGATGGCAAAAAACAATCTTACAGGGTTATAACTCTCCCTTAACTCAATCCAAAATAAAACTAAAGGTTTACCTTTAGTCCCACTTTAAATAACAAATAAATAAATTAATACACACATACATAAATAAATAAAAATGTGTCAATGATACTATGATTGTTGGTTGGGTAGAATGTCTACAATAAAATGGGATATAATACCAAAAAATGCACAGCATTTTTGTATATTTTGTTTCATTTAAAAATTCATTTAATTTTTGTGTAAAAAAAAAAAGTAATAAAAACGCAATTTAAAATGAATGCCATCATGTTTTACAACTGCTCTATGATTCCATCATTTACAGTGGAAACAGGAATGAATTTGTAGACTAGTTTTGTTAGCAGCGCACATTATTCTGACAGAAGGTATTAATATGATTAAAGGAAACTAATTAAATCTACTTCTAATATGTATGTGAATAATTTCACCATAAATTAGAAATACTAGATCTACAGCTCCACACCAATTCATAAATAATTGTATATGATACCCAATATTTGCTACATAATCTAATCATTTTTTTCAGTGTAAAAAGGTGACTGTACCACAGGAATTCCAGTTCATTGGTTATTAATGATAATAAAAGAGCCAACAGACACAAAAATAATCAAACAAAAAGAATAATTTCCCTATAATGTGGCTGATATTTAAAAAAATCATGCCATAATACAGTTGTTTACGCTTTGTTTCTTAAAGCGGTAGTAAACCGTGGCTGGTTAAAAACAAAACAAAAAACCTGTAAGGCAATTGCATAATGTGCTTGCATTGCATACTAGCACATAATGAAATACTTTGGAATAAAGCTTTCCAGCGGCACGCTGTCACCACTGAGAAATCTCCCCCCGTCTTTCTTCTGGGTTTGTGCACTTCGCTGTCACCACTGAGAAATCTCCCCCCCATCTTTCTTCTGGGTTTGTGCACTTCGGCTAAGTGATTGGCCGAGGCTGCGCTGATGTCAATTGCGTGCAGGAACCCTCGGTTCCAACACAAAGCTCTGAAGGTCCGGCAAGGTATGCCCAAGTGACATCACCAGCTGCATCCAGGGTGAATATCTCCTAAACAGTGCACATTTAGAAGATATTCATTTTACCTACAGGAAAGCCTTATTATAGGCTTACCTGTAGGTAAAAATCACAAATCGGGCTTTATTACCGCATATACCTGTTTTTTTTTAAGATTATATGGTAAAATATAGGGCACAGAATAGAAAACGGGAGGTAGGGGTCATCTTCACAAATCAATATGAACAGTCAGTGAGTGATAAACACATAACAATCCAGGAACATGTTAGTGCTTAATTATAAAACACCTTGCTACCATCCCAGCTCACGATCATCATATAGAGGATTTCTATGCAATTCATATGCTCCGTACACACGGTCGGACTTACCAATGGAAAATGTGCGATCGGAGCGTGTTGTCGGAAATTCTGACCGTGTGTGGGCTTCATCGGACTTTTTCCATCGGAATTTCCGACACACAAAGTTTGAGAGCAGGCTATAAAACTTTCCGACAACAAAATCTGATCGCGTCAATTCCGACCGTGTGTGGACAATTCCAACGCACAAAGTGCCATGCATGCTCAGAATAAATTCCGAGACGGAACTGCTCGGTCTGGTAAGATTAGCGTTCGGAATGGATATAGCACTTTCGTCAGGCTGCAATGTTTTAAATTGTTTAATGCAGCGCACTGTTCTTCTTTATAATGCTAGAAGAATGAAGTTGTTTTGCTGCTTATATTCACACAGACTTCTCACAAACTTATTTATTTATTATTTCTTTTGATTTCATCAATATAATATTTGTATTTGTCACATGTGACTGCACTTTTATTTTATTTTTTTTGGTTATTATTTTTTTCAAGCCTGATCTTTTTATTTTATTATTTTTAACTCCAGAATATTTTGGGGTGTGTTTTGTGTGTCAAGTTACCACAACACCATTATTATCTTGTATTATTTAATCTCAAGGAGATTGTTTGGTGTTGGTGTCTCTTGTTAATTTCACATTGTATTTTTGATATGTACCTGCCTCCTCACAAACAAACTGTCCTTTTTGAAGGAAAACACACATAGGCGAGTATAATTGAAACAAAAAATCCTTTATTAAGGGCTCAGGCCCAAAGAAAGAGGGAGGCAACGCTGGAGAAACAGCAGAAATTGGCGAAGCCTTTGGCCCCCAGGGCTCACATCAACTATTTCCAGGCAAAATTGGTGGCCTGAGGAGTCCTTATCTAAGGGAGTTCAATCTGGTCCAGAAGTCCAAGAGATCATGAACAGCAGCAGATGACATATATGTCCCCAAGCTGTGGTCATACAAGAGCCTGCATCTTTTGTCAGACCAGACTGAACCCAGGTCATCACTCTCTGGTCTTCCTTCCATGCTTCCTTCCACGCTGTGTCTGTGGTGGTGGAGGTGTGGCAGGAGGAGGAGGATGGTCCAACTCACACAGGTGGGTATTGGGTGTGATTTCGCCCCTCACCCCCTTAGTTGAGACTTTATAAAGAAGGTCCTCACACATGAGGAGTTGGCCCTCCTGCATGTCCTGCAGTTTGGTGGCAGCCATGGAGGCAAAGGTCTCTTCGCGAGTGGGGAAGGCTCTGAGGGACGCAGAAGCCTCCTGAATAGGGATGAGCTTCGAGTTCGAGTCGAACTCATGTTCGACTCGAACATTGGCTGTTCGCAAGTTCGCCGAACAGCGAACAATTTGGGGTGTTCGTGGCAAATTCGAATGCCGCGGAACACCCTTTAAAAGTCTATGGGAGAAATCAAAAGTGCTAATTTTAAAGGCTAATATGCAAGTTATTGTCATAAAAAGTGTTTGGGGACCCAGGTCCTGCCCCAGGGGACATGGATCAATGCAAAAAAAAAGTTTTAAAAACGGCCGTTTTTTCAGGAGCAGTGATTTTAATAATGCTTAAAGTCAAACAATAAAAGTGTAATATCCCTTTAAATTTCGTACCTGGGGGGTGTCTATAGTATGCCTGTAAAGGGGCGCATGTTTCCCGTGTTTAGAACAGTCTGACAGCAAAATGACATTTTGAAGGAAAAAACTCATTTAAAACTACCCGCGGCTATTGCATTGCCGACAATACACATAGAAGTTCATTGATAAAAACGGCATGGGAATTCCCCAAAGGGGAACCCCGAACCAAAATTTAAAAAAAAAATGACGTGGGAGTCCCCCTAAATTCCATACCAGGCCCCCAACTTGCAAACTTTTTTTTGCATTGATCCATGTCCCCTGGGGCAGGACCCAGGTCCCCAAACACTTTTTATGACAATAACTTGCATATTAGCCTTTAAAATTAGCACTTTTGATTATTCATGTTCGTGTCCCATAGACTTTAACGGTGTTCGCGTGTTCGAACGAACTTTTTTCCTGTTCGCATGTTCTGGTGCGAACCGAACAGGGGGGTGTTCGGCTCATCCCTACTCCTGAATCAGCCTGAGTGCTGAATCCTGCACGTTTCTCCCCTTCCTGGGTCTTTTGTTTGGAAGGCGGAGGGGAGGAACCTATGATTCTGTCAGGCTCCTACTGGGCCCGGCCTTCTCCTGGCTGCCACTTAGCCCCACCTCCTCCTGGCTGCCACTAACCCCCGCCTCCTCCTGGCTGCCACATTCCACAGCCTCCTCCTGTGTGCCACATTCCACAGCCTCCTCCTGGCTGGGGTCTTCCTGTGTATGAAAAAGGGACATAGTTTTAGTTTTTTCTTCATCAATCACACACAATTTTCATCTCATGACTGCAAATTGAATGTTAACAAATATAACAGACTATCATTCTGAGCCCAGCATTTTTCATTCTTGTCCCAATTATTTTTGGCCACTACTGTCTATTGATATGTTAAACACTTTATTAAATCAGCAATTAGTGATCAATAATAACATCTAGTAAACATCATTTATTTATTGACCAGAAATCTGCAGAAGAATGCTATAACTGGCTCCAGCTGGGCTCCTCCACTTCTTCCTGGCTGGAAGTCCCAGGTTGGACATCGGAAGCCTTAGCTGGGGTGGAAGATAGGGTGGAAGGAAATTGGAAGGAAGAGTGGAGAGGGATTCCCTGGCTTCAGTGTAGTCTGACAGAAATCGCAGTCTCTCATAGTACCACAGCCTGGGGACATAAACGTCATCTGCTGCAGCTCCTGATCTCTGGGAATCCTTGACCTTCTTGCGCTCCCTAAGATAAGTGCTCCTCAGGCCACCAATTTTGGCTTTTAAATAGGGGATGGTTGTTGTGGGGACCACCGGCTTTACCAACTCCAGCAGTTTCTCCAGCACTGCTTGCCTCTTTTGTTTATTATTGTATTGGGGGTGTTTGATCTGCCACAGACAGGGCAGCTCTCTGTATTTGTCTATGAACAGGGGGAGGAAGTTGTGATCATTGAAGCCATCCATTTTATCTGCAAGACACAACACAAGACAAACCCTAATGTCAGACGAAACTCTCCTAATCCTCTCCCAATATAGGCCTCAATCTAGAAGCAGTATAGGCCCAAGTTTAAATCTTACCTTCGTTATCACGATGCTTCCTCCGTTCACAGATCGTACGTACTACGCACACGTGTTATGCTTTTAATACACTGCCCATGCGTGAAACTCCGCCCACCCCTGAGGTTCTTTCTAGTCTATTCCCCGCCCCTTCTCGTTCGGCGCAGTGAGGGAAGACCACATGGCGGAGACAGAGCAGGTGCATGCTAATTACAGCAACAAGGAGGAGGAGGAGGAGGAAAGCCCGGAGCTAGAAACGTCCTGATCCCGGAGGAGACAATTTAAGGCCTCAAATATGTCCTTTGGGGAGATGTTGGAGATGGTCGACATCCTGAAGAGGGCCGACTATGATGGGAAGTATGGACCTTACCTCAACCCCAATGTCAGAAAGGCCAAGATCATGGCGAAAGTTGTCAAGAGTCTGCAGAAGAATTTTGGGGTACGACGATCAAAAGATCAACTGAGGAAGCGGTGGTCAGATCTCAAATTAAGGGAGCACGAGCAGTACAGAAGGATCATGAGAGTGCTGCAAAAAAGTAAGTAGTTGTCCTGTGTTCCTATTCTTTATTTTTCTAACGTTCGTGCCGCTCCATGTGCTTTTCTTTACTGTTGTTACAGTTTAAAATGGCAACTTTCATGTTCATGGGCACATTATTCGTTCGTATGAAACATTGTTCGTTCGGCATAGAAAACACCATGTTTTGGACATATGCATTTGAATGGAATGGAATGCAAACTAGATTCTGTGTAAGGAGAGGCCACTCAGCAGCTGTTTACACATCTGGACACTGGAGCACTAGTGTGGGACACCAGAACACCCTTTTAATTAGGGGGGCCCACACAGGTGCTCCAGTGAATACTATAGGGGTGACTCCATCTGTGAAGCTTGTACAAAACAGGTAAGTATTCAAGCTTGACAAAGTAATAAAATATTTCTTCATCTTGGTACAAAATAGACAATTGTACCCCATTTCCAACCAATGTTTCATATTCCTATTTCTGTCATAAAATATCTGTGTGCTAAGTATACCTATTTTTATTTTACATAGGGGAGAAAAGACTCGGAGGACACCACTCATCTGAGGAGAACACAGACCCCCCACCTCATGAGGAAGTGGAAATCCACCAAAGCCAACATGAGGAGGAGGAGGGAGATGTGGTGGAAATTGTCACCACAATAGGTGAGTGTCTGAGACCACAGGCTCAGGTAAGAGATGGATGCCGGTATATTTATAATACATGGTGTATTTTTTTTCTATATTTTTAGGTGATTGTGATGTTGTGGATGAAGGACATTTCACCAGTGAGAGTGCCCAGATCCTGATCGGGGAGATCATGGGGTGTAATAGGGACTTGGAAAACATCCAGAAAAATATGAATGATGTTAAAAACAAAATGAAGAACATCATTGATGTTTTAGGGAGGGTTTAAAACCCCTCGAAATCCCTAATGTAGTTGGCTTTTTTTCCTACAAAAATTGTTGCACCTTTTTTTTACATAGCGTTGAAAAAAAGGAAAATTTATTGTCAAATACTTACCGTAATTTTCCTTTCCTGATGGACTCCATGGCAGCCTACGTGTGGGTTAACCCCGCCTCCTCTCCAATGCTATAGGACCCCATTCCCATAAATGAGTACTCACCACTAGCTACTGCGTTCCGTAACTGGGTATGCTGAATCAAACATAAATTTAATTTGTCCTATCAACCGATAGGATTCTCAAACCAAAGTTTACAGAAGACAAT
Source organism: Aquarana catesbeiana (assembly GCF_042186555.1). Classification (NCBI taxonomy): domain Eukaryota; kingdom Metazoa; phylum Chordata; class Amphibia; order Anura; family Ranidae; genus Aquarana; species Aquarana catesbeiana. Next base: position 570,332,375 of record NC_133327.1, read on the forward strand.
GAAGCAGGCTCTATACAGTAATGAGACATGAAAGTGTTGATAGAGGCCCACGAGGCCACTTTGCAAAAGGTGTCTGGAGCCACGTGTCAAGCTACCGCCCATGAAGCTGCCATTCCCCTGGTGGAGTGAGCTGTCACCACCTCTGGAGGAGCCAAGCCCTTAGCCCTGTATGCTTGTTGGATAGTCTGTACCATCCAATTAGCGAGTGTCCTAATCAAGGCTTTCTTCCCTTTATTGTTGCCCGAGTGTAACACAAAGAGATGGTCAGAACGTCTGAAGGGAGAAGTCACTTTCAGATATTCTTTAATTGCTTCCCCTACATCCAGAGGATGAATCTCGGAGGACCCTGGAGACCTAAACGTAGGTAGGACAATCTCCTGATTATCGTGGAATACCGAAGACACTTTCGGGTTAGAACCCAGCATAGGGATGAGAACTACACGGTCCGGGAAGAACGTCAGGAAGGGTTCTTCATAACCCAGAGAACCGATCTCAGAGACCCTTTTAGCCGACGTGATGGCTACTAAAAAGACCACTTTTGCTGAGAAGTCCTTGATAGAGAGCGGGGAGGGCCAGGTAGTACTGAGTCCAGAAATTGAGTCAAGGACAAGTGGGAGGTCCCATTTGGGGAATCTGGATTTCCTTTGAGGCTTGAGTCTTGAAGCAACACGAAAAAATTGCCGGATTAACGGATTAGCCGCCCAGGAGGATCCAGAGAAGGCCGACAGTGCAGATACCTGGACCCTAAGCGAGCTGATGGATAAGGGTAGATCTAGGCCTGTTTGAAGGAAGCTGAGTACATCTTGCAGCTCCGGGTGTCTGAAAGACCTGCCGCTGGAAGAGCAAAATTCCACGAATTTGGACCAGATTCTACCATAGACCCTATTTGTGCTAGATCTTCTTGAACTCATGAGGGTGGAGATTACTCTAGGAGCGCAGCCAAGAGTGATTAGCCTCTCCCTCTCAAGAACCAGACCATCAGTCTCAGCACTGCCGGACACGGGTGCAGGACTGACCCCTGAGAAAGAAGGTCCAGCCTGAGAGGGAGAGGCACTGGGTCCCTGCAGCTGAGTTGGACAAGGAGAGGGAACCAAGGCCTGTTCGGCCAGTATGGAGCTATTGTCAGCACTTCGACTGCCTCCATTCGGAGCCTCTGCAGGAACCTCGGGATGACTGGAAGTGGCGGAAAGGCATATGCCTTGCTGAACCTCCACAGATCCATCAGGGCGTCTGTCCTGAAGGCCTGGCTGCAACGGCCCCTGGAGTAAAACTTCTTCAGCTTGAAGTTGTAGCGGGAGGCGAACAGATCTACCTCGGGGTTGATCCCTAGTGACGAGACCCATCTGAACGTCTCCATATGAAGGGACCACTCGTTGTTGTCCAGCTCGGTACGTGAAAGGAAGTCCGCTTGAGTATTCTGGACTCCTGTGACAAAGACTGCTGAGATATTGGAAAGGGGAGTGTAACATGTTTAGCCAGACGCATTAAGGCTGCGTCTACAAGGGGAGCATTCCCCAGATACTTTACTTCTTCCGACTTGAAGGGATATAATCTGGAGGTTTTATTTGACATAGAGGACTTCCTGTCCGTCTTACTCCATTCCTCATTTATAATATCTTTCAGTTCAGAAAGGAGTGGAAAATGTGAGCGTTCTTTCCCCAGGTGTTTGAAGAATTTCTTCTGTTTGGCTGGGGGAGTAGAGGGATCCTCCCACTTTAGAGCCTCCTTGATTGCCTTAATTAATGGTGACGCCATACTAAAGTCAAAACCTCCGATTTCCTCTTCTTCCTGAGGATCATCGTCTGAGGAATCAAGAGAGGCCACATAAGGCTGGGAAGTGCTCGGGTCTTCATGGGCTTCGTCAGCCGGGGGGGCTAGACAATGTAGTCGACTGACCCAGCGTGTGGGGAGAATCCAACTCTTTCAGGGATTGTTGTACCATGCGTTTAACAAGAGATTTCAAACGCTGGTTCTCCGTCTCTTTTTCCCTGACCGCACAGGCATAACAATGGTCACACAGTGACTTGGCCTCCGGAACTCGTGTTCCACATCCCCAGCAGGCTCTTCGATCAGAGCGGCTGTCATGGCGGTGGGAGCGGTGTTTGGAGGAGGAATGAGAGCATCTCCCCTTGTGGCGGTTTCCAGACGTAGAGTCTCGTCTGGATCTTGAAGGTGACCGGTGTTGTGGCCTGGCAAGGTCTTTGTCATTCTGGACCATGATCTGAGGGTCCGATCTAGAAGGGCTGGAAGAAAACACAGTAGGGGAAGGGAAATGGCGAGACCAAACATCAGATAACACAAACCAAAATGTGACTGAGTCTCAATCCCTCCCCTCATAAGCACATACCTTGTGCGTGAGGGCTGGCCACTTAAAGGCGGTGAATTGTCCATGACTTTCGGATGTAGAGCGACACAGTACAGTTGGTCAGTAGGCAAAAAAAACGCCCTGAACGGGCCAAGGCACTAGTGAGAAAAAAAAAGTCATCCTACCCCAAGACAAATGAATGTGCACTTGCAACATATAATTTAATAAATGCAATATGAACCATATCACATTTGTTCATATGTAGAAAATATATTAAAGAAAATATATTAAAGAATAATATTTGTTCAACCCTTTTAATTATATTTATATATATATATATATATATATATATATATATATATATATATATATATATATTTATATATATATATCTTTTTTTTTTTTCAAATAAATACATATATTGCTCTTTTTTTTTTCTTTTTTTTTTTCAAACAATTCAGTGTGAACAACACAGGCAAGCACTCACCTAAGAAAGACCAGGGCTGGGTATGGGGAAGACCGCTCCACTCCTACTCACTATGAGGGAATTCCCATTGTGTGGGAGTCTAGGAGCGGTATTTAAACTCCCCGCCCATGATGTCACCGCCCAACCTCGCGCCTGCGCCGTAAGACGGTGACCGTACTGCGCATGTGCGGTTTGCCGAGCGCTCCGGCCATTCTACGCACGCGCGAGCCAAGCCTCGGTCCCGAGGAGGCTACAGCGCATGCGCAAGCAGCGCGGACGGCCGCACCCGGAAGTGCCGAGGCAAGCTGGAACGCACAAGCGCTCCAGCCGCCATGAGGGGAGAATGGTCCCGGAAAGACCGCATCGGTCATAACGTGAGCCGGGAAACCTAAAGGAAGACAAACTACACATAGAAACACTGCCATGGAGAAAGTAACTATGCTTCTGACCTTGCCAGCCGTTGATGCGTCCAAACGATCGGCATACAGAAGTGACCATCCCTCCACCAAAGGGGTAAACTCCAGCCTCTTAATGTTACTCGCCTGCCCGTGGCTGGGCACTGAACTGCACCGCAAGAGGTATGCCAACATCTAGGATCCGTCCGACCGGACGCGAACATCTTGTGTAGGTCCGTTGGAGGAGGACAAAAAAGGAACGCAGTAGCTAGTGGTGAGTACTTATTTATGGGAATGGGGTCCTATAGCATTGGAGAAGAGGCTTGGTTAACCCACACGTAGGCTGCCATGGAGTCTGTTAGGAAAACAAATTTTGAAGATGCACACAGTGTGTCAATCAATGTGTGTAGCAATGTGCTATCTGCCATCACGGGAGATCAATGTAGGCGTTTTGGGGGTGCAACCCCTTCCTCAATAATAAAGTAGCTGAGAGGAAGGGGTTGCACCCCCAAAACACGTCCCTTGATCCCCCGTAATGGCAGCTAGCACATGTTAACATTCGGCAATTTGTGTGCATCTTCAAAATTTGGCTTTTCCAGGGGTGACTTCACCCCATCTGAACGCAATATCAAACACAGTTTATAAATACTCATGTCTGATATTGCCTTCAATTTCTAACAAAGTTGAACTTTGTAAGTTCCAGATTTGTGTATCTCTTATTGGTTTTAAACATGCCTGTTTTACCTTAAAAGGACATTTCTACTTTTATTAATGTTGGTTTGTTTTAAAAACCTTTGATAAATGCACATGTGATTGTGCTTGTATTAAAAAGATTGATAATCAAGAATGTGTGGATTCTTCTTTCAATGCTCCCAAAATTGTTGGTTGGTAAAATTCTTGGTTTCTGTGACAATGGGGGTTATTTCCTGAGGGGAAATTCACTTTGCACTACAAGTGCCATTTCAGTGCAGACTCAAGTGCACTTGTAGTGCAAAGTGTATTTGACTTTAGTAAATAACACCCAACAGTGCTTTCTAATGTTACACGATCACGCCATTTTCATGACTCCCCAAATGTATGTCAGGGTCAGCTAAAAGAAAGACAAGCAGTAAATGTCAGCAAATATTTTAGTTGTTCAATTTTTTTTTTTATTTAAAAAATGTCTCAGACATTGTCTGGCATATTGATGGCTCCCCTACCCGCAAAGTATTCAAGGTATCTTAGACGGACCTTGCGGGCACTCAGGGGGGGCAAGCCAGGATGGCCAGCTTCAAGGTTTGGTTAATTTACATGAATTACGGATTCAGGCCCAACTGAGCCAGCATAGTTCACAGAATTTAGGGTAAAGCACTACTATGGAGCTGATAAAATACATTGTTAAGTGACTACATGAGGTGAATATAGGCCCAAGAGAGCATGCTGGGGAGGTAAGTGAAGGCAAATATGTATGAAAGACAAAAATAAAAATGACCTAAAAATCCAACATGCATGAGGACAAAGGGGACATTCACAGCATATTACAATCATGGTAATTAGGGAATGAGGAAAGAAATACAATATATTCGCAAACATTAAATACAATAAAATGTGATGTTAAAGGATAAAAATCTTACCTTAATATACTCCTTCTGCAGGACCTGTATAATGGCAGAACAGGTCTCTGGAATAATGATCCCCAGAGCTGGGGGGAGATGCCTGTCGAGAACTTGAGGTCCTGTAGGCTTCTCCCCGTCACCAAGTACCGCAGGGTGGCGACTAGCCTCTGCTCCGGAGTTATGGCTTGCCTCATGCAGGTATCATGCCTGCTGATATAGGGGGTCAGCAAAGCCAACAAATGGTGAAAAACGGGGTCCGTCATCCTGAGAAAGTTCCTGAAATCGTCGAGATTATTCTCACGGATCTCACGGAGCAAAGGCATATGACAGAACTGGTCACGCTGGAGCAACCAATTCTTGGTCCATGAACTCCTCCCCACCCTGTTCACGGACTGAACTTGTGTCAAGGTAAGGACCCCAAACCAAGCCCCTGCACAGCACGAACTCTACGAGGAGTACGTATATGCAACATGGCTAGAAAACGGTCAGCTTCTCAGAACGAAGTAACAGAACGCACTGAAGAACAGCAAGGCCTGTGAAGAGCGACCTGAAAATCAGTAACGAACGAACACAATGACAAGTCAATTGTACTCGCTGCACGCACTGAAGACCAGATACAAACCCACAAGCACAAACTGAACAGCAGAAAACGATCTGAAAACCACGAGTTTGAAAAAGCGCGAATCGTCTCTCACCAAACTTTTACTAACACGAGATTAGCAAAAGGAGCCCAAAGGGTGCCGCGCTTGGTTCTGAACTGCTCTTTTATAGTCTCATCGTACGTGGTGTACGTGAACGCGTTCTTGGCGATCGGAAATTCCGACAACTTTGTGCGACCGTGTGTATGCAAAACAAGTTTGAACCAACATCCGTCTGAAAAAATCCATGGATTTTGTTGTTGGAATGTCCGATCAATGTCCGATCGTGTGTACGGGGCATAAGTAACATGAGGGGTCAAAGGTAATATATTATTTTGTACTGTATAAGACAGAGGGTTGGTCAGAGAATCTTGATTTTTAAAATGTGAAGGCCTTGGAGTGTCATCTAGGTTCCATTCTGGCAGATCAGGACATCAGGAAGGAAAGGATGAAGGAAAGTGAAGTGGAAAAGTAAATAAGATAAGGAATAGAGAAATAAAGGTAAAGTCATGTGAGGTAAAGTCACAGTGAGGGAGAGATAGGCCCAAATGTATTTAAAAATGTTTGAACTGTAAATAGCTGAACTTGATTTAATATTCACTTCTTGTAATTCCCTGTACAGCAGACTAGGAGAGGTCAGCACTAGGAGCCAATCCATTAGTTATTGAGTATGAATGAATACGTCAGTCTGCTGTGTCTCATTCAATGTTCAATGACAGGCCTTTTTATTTTCTATTTTTTACATTAGAATTTATACATATAGGTTTTAATTTTGTTCTTTTATGTTTTGTTACCCAGTAGAATACATGCACTTGTTTAATGAATCTTTTAAACGCTCCTGCTTGAGTTGTGCACTCTTTGTTTCAAATATTGGATCCCATTGAATGTCATGCAGTAAGGACTGCAGTTTACTGAAGTTAGCTTTCCTAAAATTTTTGCATTCTCGTTGTACCAACATTCCTCTTTGCTGAAATTTACAAGATGTGGTTACATCTTTATTACTATTATCAAGTCGTGTCTAACTTGCACATCTATAACGAACATCATGTTGTTTGAAATACTAGATCCAACATAGTATTTTTTTTTCTCATTGGGGCTTACACCACCTGTTCCATGAAATTGTCCTTCAATAAAGTTAAGAAATGGCAAGTCTTTGTTGAGTGTGTAGTTCCATTTGCCCAATCAATATTAGGATAAATAAAATGACCAATATTATTGACATTGCCCTGCTTCCTAGCCATTTCAATCTGTTTTATGTTAGGGGGCCTATCGTAAACTCCTACAAGTAATTTACTATTTATTGTATTCTTATTGGGCTTCAACCATAATGACTCTGCACCATCACAGTTCTTGTTAGTGATATATCTCAGACTCACTTTAAGATTGCTCTTCACTTACATGCATATTCCTTCACCTCTTCTAACAATTCTGTACCTCCAGAATAGAGTGCTCTATTCGTGTACTATTCGCAGCATTCCCAGAAAGTCAAAGCGTTTCTCAAATAACAGATGTTCTAATTAATCTATTTTGTTTGACAAGTTTCTTGTATTTATGAACATACTGTACATGTTAATTTTGCATCAGGGTTTAGTACTCTATTATTACTAATTTTTGAGTTATAATTGGATTATACAACTATTTTTGTATTGCACTTTGCAGATGCAGATGCTCTGCCATCTAGTTTGAGCCCCGCTCCCCCACTGTTCCACAACCCTCTATATCTTGTTCCCACGTAGATTCTTGCTCTCCATATGGCACAAACTTTTCTGATCCCTCCCCCAAGATTCTAGTTTAAAAGCTCCCGCATCCGTCTAATCATTTCCTCCCCTGACAGAACTGCACCCCGCATTTAGATGCAGTCTGTTCCTACAGTAGAGCCAGTAACCGACTAAAAAGTCAACCTAGTTCTTCAGGGACCCAAAACTCTCCTTGTTACACCAGTTTGGCCACTTGTTCAACTCCATAAGCTCCTCCGACTGGCTGTCTAGTGTAGCTTGTGACAAGTTTTTCTGAAAGCACTACCGTCAGGGTCCTTTTCCTTAACTTGATACTTAATTCTCTGAAATCATTTTTCAGGATTCTCCATCTTCCTCTAATTTTGTAATTTGTACCAATGTGTACTATGAGAGCTGGGTTTTCCCCAGCATCACCCAACAATCAGTCAACCAGATCCACAACATGTCGAACCTGAGCACCCTGTAAACAACATACCGTTTGATGATCTCAGTCTTTGTGACAGAATACCCTATGTGTCCTTCTAATATTCAACAAAAGTATCACCAGTACCTCTCCTTGCTTAAACACCTGTCCCCATCCTTACTAAAGCAGTCATTCCCCTGGATGTTAGAAGAGGTTATTCCACTCCAGCAATGCTACTTCTGAACTGATAACCCCAATATCACACAATTTATTGGGATGTATCAACTCAGGACCCAGTCAGCACCTACTGGATGAGGTCCAAATTCCTCTCCAAGTTGTTAATGCTTGCAGTGTTGCCCGTTGATTCTTTAGATCCAGGATCTGGGCCTCCAAACAAACAACTTGCTTGCATCCTACACAACAATAATTGCCCTTGAACTGTTGTTCCAGGAGCACATACACAGTTACATAGTTAGTCTGGTTGAAAAAAGACACAAGTCCATCTAGTTCAACCAATAAAAAAGGGGGGGAACAAACAAAAACATGTATTTACAAAGCTATATACACAATCCCATACCCAGAGTTGATCCAGAGGAAGGCAAAAAAACCCCAGCAAAGCACGATCCAATTTGCTCCATCAGAGAAAAAAAATCCTTCCTGATCCTCCAAGAGGCAATGGGATGTTCCCTGGATCAACTACCTATTAATTTTAGTATCCAGTTATATTATACTACATTTAGGAAAGAATCCAGGACTTTTTTAAAGCAATCTACTGAGCTGGACAGAACCAGCTCTTGAGGGAGTCTATTTTTTTTACATTTTCACAGCTCTTACTGTGAAGAACCCTTTCCATGTTTGGAGATTAAATCTCCTTTCCTCCAGACGTAAGGAGTGCCCCCATGTCTTCTGTAATGACCTACATGGAGCAGGATGTGCACTAAATCAAATTAATAATCAAGGAAGACATCATTAACTCTACCTTTTGGGAGACGGTTTATCATTTAGAACACTGCTCCAATTTGTAATAACGCTTTAAGATTTTAACCCTGTTCCATTATTTATTTTTGTGTGGCCTGCCCTTGTTTTAACCAGTGTAGCTCTTACCCTTGAAGGATCTGGTGATGTAAGGGTCCCTCGAATCGAGATGACAAACCCTTGCAGCAATCCCATACACTTTGACACACCAAGGCTGAAGAAGAAGGATTTATTTGGAAAATACACCCAACAAGCCAACAATCAGGCCAAATTCACAATTTGCAATTTGGTATTGTGGGCAGAATCACCACAATTCCGCCCGCGATTCCAAATCAAGGTAAAATCACGGTAAAACATGCAGCGCGCATTTTGGTGCCATAATTCTTAATAGGACCCCAAATGCAGTATGATTTTGCAAAACACTCCTTTAAAAATCACGCTAAGCTTGTCTTCAAAAAAGGAGCAGGCACCTCTTTTGGTGACAAACGTACATAAGGCAGACCACTAATGTGGGCTGCATGAGTTGTGAATGGGGCCTAACAGAACAGCAATAAATGATAACAGATAAACACATTTGTACAACACCACAAACAATGAGAGTACCAAGTGTCCCTGCACTTGAACCCTAAGTCTAGGGGGGCTCTAATTAAAGGGGTGGCATGGGAATCTATATGATCCTTCACTGTCTTCAAACCTCTCCCACTAGCTAGTGTAGTACTAACCGTTGGGGCCAACAATTCTGCAATGGAGTGCTCAGGGCTAGTTGTATCCCACAGTACAGGTTGTAAGTTCCCAAACTAGGTCCCAATTTAGGTTGACACTGTCCGATTAAGAGGTGGGTAAGGTAGTTTTGGCCAATAGACTCACCACTATGCAATCTTTTGTTAAGCCTCCTCCCAGTCTCTGGCAGTCTGGAACAGGCTACAATGCCACGTTGGCATTGACTCTTAGTATTGTAGTGGCAATCTCTCACTGAACCTGTGTAACCCCGTGCACTCCAGCCTGTACCCCGCACTAGTGACCCTGTGTGACTCTGTGTACTTCTACTTGTTCACGTTGCCTCTGTGTTTCATGTACTCTTGCCTGATTGGACTGTGTTACCCACTGACTTGTGAATCTTGTCTCCCTGTACTGCAAGGGACTCTTACCTGCTTACCTGCTCTCAGTTTCCAGTACTTGCCTGTTTGGGTGAATCAGAGGGCTGCAACATGGGTGTAGCCTGCAGCAAAACCCTTCTCCACCTTCAAGAGCTCTGGTGGAGACAGCTCCTTAGATTTTTCCCCATGGCCCTTCAAAGAGCTATACAGTATGTGCCAGTGAGTATCCTGTCCCTCTAATGCCCTGTACACACGATCGGACATTGATCGGACATTCTGACAACAAAATCCAATGGATTTTGGGCCAAACTTGTCTTGCATACACACAGTCGCACAAAGTTGTTGGAAAATCCGATCGTTCTGAATGCGGTGACCTAAAACATGTACGTCGGGACTATAAACGGGGCAGTAACCAATAGCTTTCGTCTCTTAATTTATTCTGAGCATGTGTGGCACTTTGTGCGTCGGATTTGGGTACATACGATCAGAATTTAACCGATCAGATTTTGTTGTCGGAAAATTTTATATACTGCTCTCAAACTTGGTGTGTCGGAAATTCCGATGGAAAAAGTCCGATGGACCCCACACGCGGTCGGAATTTCTGACAACACAATCCGATCGCACTTTTTCCATCGGAAAATCCAACCACGTGTACAGGGCATAAGTCTTCATGCAGTTCTGTGTGTTTCCTCCGTGGCTACTGCCACAGCATAGCTCCAACTGTAATAACTATTTCCTGGATAGCCAAAAAAGTGCGCCAAGGACACCAGGAAGCCACAAGATGAGATCATTGAGAGGGATAGAGGATAGAGGAGCTATTGGTGGTGTACTCTGTTCTGCATCCTTCCCAGCCATTATAAAATGTAACATCCCTGTCTGTGTTTGCTGGTCTTGTGGACCCTAACCGCCTCGTCCAGCAGCAAGGAAACATTGGCTTTCACATGCTGGTGGAAAACAGGGATTGTCTTCTGGGTGAAAAAAATGGCAGCTGGTTTACTGTTACTGAGGGGCAGCAACTGGGGAAGAGACACCTGCCTGGTCAAGGTTACAGAGGGGGACTCAGCCAGGTTGGGTTTGGAGACTTACAAAGGGTATGAAGCTTTACTATGCATGGTCCCATGCTGACCCTCAATCCCGCTTACTCAATAACTCAATAACTCAATAATTTGAATGACGTGCTAGTTTCAGTTGACCCAAACTCAGGTCTAATCCCTAGTGAAAAAAAGTCTGAACTGGCTCTTTCACTTTTTTTTAGTTCTTTGTTTAACAAACATTGAGTGCAGGTAGAAGATTGATGTTTAGTGAACAAATAAGAACACATTTTGAAGGAGCAGATATACAAGGCAGATTACCCAATATGAAATATGAAGAGCATACTGTATGAAGAACATATTGCAAAATGATTACCATTATCTAAATTCACAGTCGATATCAATCTGGCTAGCATGCAGGATGCCATATTGGGCTCATATACAACTCACTCCACTGCACCACATCTCTCATTTTGTACAATTTCTCATGCTATACAAGGAGGAGGAGCAGAATTGGGACTTTGCAGAGGAAAAGAGGAGAAAGTTGTGTAGTGTAAAGACTGTAGATTTAGGAGCAGAATTAAGAGGGAAGAAGGGAAGTGTGTGTGTGGTGAGTTGTGGTGTAGAAGAGAGTATAGATAGGGTATGGAAGGGAGATGGAATAGAAAACCCCAATTCGCTTTCCCATTTCATTGAATATGGGGGTGGACCACAAGGATCCTCATTCAATATGAAAGAGTGTAGGAGAGATAGGGAGTGATGGATAGGATCTAAGTCTAAACAGAGTTGTTCAAATATTGTAGGGCAGGTATGGGCAATTGCAGGCCCTTCAGCTGTTGTGGAAGTCCCATAATGCCTCTGCCTCTAGGAGTCATGTTTGTAACTGTCAGTTTTGCAATGCCTCATAGGACATGTAGTTCCACAATAGCTGAAGGACCATGGTGGCCCACCCCTGGTATAGGGGTCTAAATATTGTGGTATGAGTAGGGAATGTCTTAAAATAACTAATTCATTTCAGGATTCTGCACAAATCCAAATCTAGACTGACCACATATTTAAGCCTCTCAAAGATGAGGAATCTACCATTGGTAGATTAAAGTATGGCCATAGAAGTATCATGTCAATGTAAACATTTGAACTGGACATCCTGGAGACCAGGTGTAAAACCCTGGGGTCACAATATGGGTGTCAAGGGAGTGAGTGGAAGACTTCACAACCTATAGAAGATGGTTTTCATTATATTGATTGTGAAGCTTACCAGTGAAGCTTTTTACTGTCAGTTGGAAGAGGGGACTGGTCCATTGTGGCCCTGCCAAGGGAAGCTGCACTGATTCCGGTTCTAACTGTGACCGCAGATTCTAGGTGTGTTGCCTACTCCAGTCCAGGATGTTATGTGGGTGGCATAATAATATTTGATTGTGTTGAGAAAGCCAAAATCTCATTGTGCATGGGTAGTTTAAAGAGTGCACTATTAAGCCAGGCTCTTTTGCCAGCCATAAAATCAATAAGTATCAGATGTAAGTAGGAAAGAAATGTCATTGTAAGCTAGATAGATAAATGTTTGAAGGAAATGCAACAAATGTGGATACATATTCATTTTGACTATATTGTATCTATCAAACATGTGATAACTGTTTTGATTAATTTATTAAGGCTTATTTTGATCTGTTCAGTGGGGGTGATAAGTTTAGGCAAAAGATTAAACAGTATATAGGTAATTTGGGATGGCGGTATTTTGGTATCTTATATGAGAATTGGCCAATTTGAAGAGGAAATTGTCTTTCAGTGAGTTAATTTAGTCGCGGTTAAGATGCATAGAGCTGATTTACTGTAATGTATTTTCCCACCAAATAGGTAACCATATTTGCTGATCTCCACATTTAAATTAGGGAGAGACATCCAGCTGGGAAAAAAAAATATAAGGTCATCTGCGTGTTCATTTTTAATGACTCCAAAGGTGAATTTATACAAAACCATAAAAGGAAATATTTTAAATTATATAATTACGTTGTATTTCATGCAGTCTCATTAGCATTTGTTCAAAATAGTTTTATTGCTAAACCTGAAGTATACCATATTACTGCAACTAACTGAAACTAAAAGTTACAGAAAATATTTATTGATAAACAGCTAAGTGGATATATCTGAAACACTGTTTTTTGTAATTTCTCAGTACTGCAAATAAGAAGTACAATCTTTACATCTCTTTGAAAAGTGCACTTGCTGGAGGCAGGGTTTAGCCTTCCACCCTTTATGTTTGTCTGGAAAATACAAGAATAGAATGGAAGAATAGCAAAGCATTAATGTAGATTTAAAGCAAATAATAAATATAGAAATATTAAGTTAGGGAGTGTTTTTATTACCTGTCTACTGAAAAATAAAAACAGAAGGAAGTGAAGGAGAAAGGAATGTAAAAAAGAGAAAAATGGTGTCAATGAAGTAGGAGAGAGAATGAGAGAAGAATAGTCTTATACTAACCTTAGACATTACACAGCAGTTAAAGGATTTGTAATGATATAATTCACATTTACCCCAAAATGTTGCTCTATCTCTCTGAACCATGTCTCTTGCTAGAAAGTGTTTTGTTACTTTTTATGTCTTCATTGTAGAGATTTTCCACAAATTTATGTCCCCCTGATCCTCCATCACCAGAACATGAAATTAGAGTGGAAATCAAATAAATAATACATTTGATTCAAGTTCTAACCTTTTCCCACTTATCCTTCCTAAAGTTTTTTGTTATAGAGTTGAGATTTAATATTTACCCAATTTTATAGGACCTACACATTTCATAGGCCATGGACCCTCTCCCTACAAGTGCTTAATGGGAGATTCAGACATGGACAAAGTTGTATAACGCGCACTTACAAAGTTGTTCTGCTAATATCCAGATAGTAAGAGGGCTTATTTCTAGCAATTTGGGGTCTCCCTAAAAAAAGAGCTTATAGAACAATTTGGTCTTTGCCCATTGCTATATAGGTATGCAGTAAATGATAAATCATGTTTGAATATGTTACTAACAAACTAAACATGATTCCCGATGAAAAGCGAATTGAACTATTGTGCATGACCCACAGTCAGGTTGGAATATTCCTTTTGTAGCAACTCTGGGATCATGGAACATGAAATCCAAATGGCTGCTCTGGGCAAAACATCAATTTTCTTTAAAGAAAACTTGTACTTTATCCATACAGGGCAAAGAAACGAGGTTACTTTAATATTGACCCTATCATCAGCATACATGCTTACCCTCCTGTTGCCTTCTTGCTGCTCTCTTCCAATAGGGACCAATAATGAAGAAGCTTTGGGGCATGGGAGAACATGTGACTCATTCACTTTTACTGATGTTTGGCAATTGGCTGCTCAGTTACTTACAGCATGGGGTGAGTGCTCAGCACTTTTTAAGATCCAACTACAGACAATTTTTATTTTTTCATTTTTCGATAAATGGGAATAGAGACAATTTCTGTTAGTTTTTTACTTCTGTGTTCCGTGACGCCACTAAGAAGATTTTCCCTTACTTCCTGTCCCAGTGATGCCCAGATAAGAAGTATAAAGGTCACCAATGAAAGAGGAAGACTTTATTAAAAATTTGCTTTTGGCTTTGTCTCCATGTGGAGAAATCTCCCATCACTTCCTATATTGACAGGAATATTTAAAGAATAAGTTCACCTTTTTAGAAAAAAATAATAATTACACATATTTTTTCAGAAAAAAATGTGCATTTGTTAGTTTTACCTGCAGGGGCCTGGACAGTGGATTAAGGGTGCAATGTCAGGCTTCTGCATACCAAGCTCTGCAGCTCTTAGCCCGTATCTCCATACATGCTCTCAGTTTGAAAGCTGCAAGGCTTGTGATAGAACTACAAGGGCGCTCATCAGCAGCTCATTAGCACCCTCACAGTTCATTCAGAACTACAAGCCATCTACCACAGTGGATGATGGTACTTGTAGTTCATTCATTCACAGGAAACTGTGAATGATCAACACTACCATGTGGGCAGAGCCATGAACAGCAGTTGTCATACTCAGGGGAGATGGGAGGGAGAGAGGAACATGTAATATGTTCCAAAATGTGAGCTTATTCTTTAATAAGGTGTAGCGCCTACCCCGATTTTCCGGGAGCCTAATGGGTACTACCGGGGTAGGGATAGCTGAACTACATTCTCAGGGTGCAGGTTTGTGGGCATAGTGGGTGGTGAACAAGAAAGAAAGCTGGATGCCAGTCACTTTTATGCGTAAACAAAAGAGAAGTTTATTTCTCAGAACAGGAAAAATGTGGGAGAGAGGGGATATGGGCACAGGACACCCTTAAAACTATCAGCAACAGGCAGATTGGCAGACTCCTTAGACAAAAATAGGTGAAGTAAGGTAGACAGCTGTACAGGAATAAGAGCATTTAAGCTAAACCAGCACATCTGTACTTTGTGGGACAAGCTGTCTCCTCTAGTAAATGAACTTTACTCACAGCTTCATACTCTGATTCCCTTGGATAAGTTCTCTCTGAAGTCGTCACAGCTACTTCATAGCCTTCTGCTCATGAAGGGTCCTCTCTCTGGTGCTTCCTTAGAACTCCATCCCTCTAGAATAATTCCCGGATCTTTGGCAGGCTTTCCTCTGCATAAACTTGAACACCCGGATAGGCCTCGGTTAGGCCTAGCAGCCGGCAGTCACATGGATAGGCCCCAGGCCTAGCAGCTAAGAACTGTACACACACCATCCACCCAGGCCGAAGCCCCTGGGTGGGAAGACCGATCCTGATCACCTGACTTCCTTCCATTAAATAGCTTTTTCCAGCATGCATCGCAAAAATTATAATTGGCTGAGAAAAGTATGTTTATCCATCACTTGCATATACTGTAGCTCATCATACTAATGTCAAAGGCAACAGTGCCACCTACTGACAGAAGGGAGAAGCCACAAAAAATGGAATTAACAGAATTCATGTAATCACTAAATACTACAAATTAACCAGGCTGACTACCACCCAGCACGAATAAATTTACCTGCAGTCCTACTCTAGGGACAAGGGCACTACAAAGGTATAAGAAAAATTGAGGGGTTTTATTTTATGTTGGTAAAAATTTACCATTTCAAAGTAAATAGACAAGGAAAAAAATGAAGGTGACTTTTAAAGGTGCAGTGGGTTTGACTAGCACCCAAGGATTACAAAAGCTTCTTTCAATTATTCTGGCCCCACTCCTTTTAACGTATATAAATTACAATTCTTGTCCTGAACACATGCAGCACATCTACAGAAGTATTTTCTTATAGAGAAGCAATCATAATATTCAATTTAGGATAATAAAAAGATGCAAGACTATTCTTTTTAATATGTAAATTTTAGATGATGCAACTATATAATTGTAAAAGACAGTATATTCTATTAAATGACACACAAAACAGATCTTGTATTTGCTGTGAAAATAGTGCGTAAAACTGAAGCGTCAGCAGGTTATCCTTTGTTTCATCATCTACCCACAATTCATTTTGTTCACTCAGCACTGACAGCTTGTAATTAAGCATTAATACAACTCTGGGTTACCTTCTTTTCAGAGATCAACATTTATTTATTATACCTACAAAAGTGTTTGACATTGTCAGGGTATAGGAACATTACAAAACTTGACACATCTGACAGTAGATTTATATTGGCTATATAGCAAAAGAAGGAGTTATAAACCAGCTGTTCCTATGTTCTCCAATATATTTAAAGGTTGAAAGACACCTGCCAATTAAGGGTCACTCAACCTAAAATACTACACAGCATCTAAGTTATATACGGTATGTAAAAATTGTCACACCAAGCATTTTACAACAGAACTGAAGGTTTTTTTTATGGCAGAAGACACTGTATGTCTGTTCTGCCATAAAAGATTCCTTTCCTGCCCACTTTCCTTGTAGGCAGTCCATAGTGCCGTTAAGCTATGACCGCCTTTATCAAGCCATAATATAGGTCTCCTATTGCATCTCATGATTCTAATAACATCAGCTGCCCAAACCTCGAGGAAAGGGGAAAGGGGGAGGGCTTTCCCCTGAAACATATTGGCTGTATGTGACGCTTTTAGCCAATAAACATTTCAAAATGACCTCTGAGTGATGTGAACAATTGTATAAGACACTCCTCAATACCCACCCCAAAGTTTCTTGCCCATTAGCATTTTACTTCTAATTGTACACTTAGCTGCCTCATGAAGGAGACTTAGTTCTGCTAAATGCCATTATAATGATACTTTTACGACGAAATGCATGAGACATGCACTGGTAGATGGAGAAAGGTGCCTACTTTCTGCATGTGACTGTCCCGTTCTGCTCCTACTGCTGGACTTGCGTGTCCACTCAATGCTGGGCAATATCACTACCTATGCCATTACCAGTTTTAACACATGGACTTTTATATTGCATGGATACACTAGATTTCAACTCAGTGAGACTGTTCCTATTTTTATACTTTCTGGACGCACACATTATACTGCCAGTCTATTATTCCTATTTTCACTATGCTTGAGTGCAAGGTATATGGAACTATTAATTACTGCTCCTTTGCATTGTTTGAAGCTGCCAGCTTGTGGGTACATGTGGATGCATTAGCATGTATGCCCTTGATGGGCAATAGGTACATCAGTCACTTTTACAACTAACAACATTGCTATACAGCTGTTTGTAGCAAGGAATATTGGTTTTATCTTGTAATTTTATGCCAATTGACTTTATGCCTTTCAGTATATATGCATCCCCAATAATGCTATGTTCATTTGCTGACCATTTAAAGGTGTGACAGAAAAAAAAATGATGGCTGACGTCTTTGAACATATTTGTCTAGTGATAACCTATACCTACAGTATATATTGTACTGTGCACATTTCTACAGATAAATTCAGCTTGCAGATTGCTATAGCAATGCACAGTCAAGCTACAGGCTCTATTTCACTCCTTAAATAATATTAAAGGGGTTGTAAACCCTCGTGTTTTTTCACCTTATTGCATCATATGCATTCTGACAGTGACCGGCCCCCCAGGCCCCCGTTTTACTCACCTGACCCCCTTCATTCCCTCAGCGGAGACACGCTGGGGTTCTTGATTGGATAGATTGATAGCAGCGCAGCCATTGGCTCCCGCTGCTGTCAATCAAATCCAATGACGCGGGCGCTGGGGGGGGGGCTGAGTCCTACATTCTGCATCTGTGGAGGACTGGAGATCTCTTCTCCCAGGGGGTTATATGATGGGGGGAAGAGTTGATAGCGCCGCCGGGGGACCCCAGAAGAGGATGATTGGGGCCACTCTGTGCATAACAAACTGCACAGTGGAGGTAACTATGACATATTTATTATTTAAAAAAAGAAAAAACAAAGCTTTACAATCACTTTAAGTGGATTTAATGTACTTCTCTGGGCGAGTGGGGGGAATTCTTAAAGGATGTTGTAGACACCCTTTAGAATTCTGGTGGAGCTTACACCTAATTCATGTATTTGTCAAGGTACATGAATCTATCCAGCGCTGAAGTGACAATGTCCATAATGGATATTCTTTTCTCAGTGTAAGCCTTCTCTCCCAGGCCAATGTGTCCAGTACACTGACAGGCACATGGCCAAAATATTTTGTAGTAAGGGTAGGTGGACTCTGATGGGAAACTATGAGACAATTAGTTCTGCCTTGCTGTTGATTTACAGTGCACAGCAGTAAACACATCCATAGCCACTATTCAGTTCAATGGCCGCTTTTGAATCTGACCACTGTCATCCACTGTCGATCAAAATTAAGATGGGCATGATAAGAAATGAGTCTCTCAATTTGTCCACCCAGTAACTCACATCATTTGGACATTGTGGGCATGTGGGCATTGCTATATTTGGATAATGATATCACCACTTTATTTGTCCCTTTTGTTTACACATCATCATGGTCAGGGGTCATGCTAAAAGATCAGTATCTATAACAGGAGAGAGGCTCCCTGTCAGGTCACCTGAGGCTAGGTGACAGATGCAAACCGTTGGAATTGGGGGTGCACTGCAAGGTAGTGGACCCTACGGCTAACTGCTGCAGATGAGAGTCAGGGTGGTAAGGAAGGCAGGGTCGCTGGAACATCAACATGGATCCCACTGGGGTTAGAGCACAAGATTCCCTAGGGCGCGAAGTCTAAGAGCCAACAGGTGTTCACCAGAGCCTCTAGTGGTGAGAATGGACTGGGCTGCAACTGGCTCCAGGTCGTGACCCCCAGGGTCCCCTAGCTCACGCCCACAGTAGGCAACAGGAGGATAGGGATAGTAAGGGAATAAGCCAAGGGGCCACCAGCAGACAAGGACAACAGAGACACGCCAAAGGTTCAGGGTCACAGGCAAACAGGAATAGTTGGGGACACGCCAAAAGGTCAGGGTCACGAGCAGACAGGAATAGTTGAGAACACGCCAAGGTTGGTAACAGAAAACAAACGTAGAGCACACGGCAAGCAAGAAACAGGAAGCCAAACACACAAAGGTTGATCAGCAGGGCTGTCCTGCAGTGCACAGGTTAATATAGAGTTCTCTGATAGGATCTGGGATGGAGCCATGCTAGAGGAGAGATTATAAAAGCAGTCAGGTGAGAGTCAGCTGGTCTCTAGAGATGAACACATGGTGATAGGTAAGCTGACAGACAAACTCTATTGCATAACCATGACACTCCCACTGACTAGTAGGATAAGTATACAAGCAGGTCACCCTGGCAGATGACGTTGGCTCACCCAAGGTGCTGGGACTAAGCAGTAACCGGTATTCAGCAGAGCTCCTGATAGGGGAGATGGGTTTTGCTGCGTGTTAGTACCAGGTCTCAGTCCTCACGATTGCCCCACCAGGAGGTGAGCATGCTGGAGTGCAGTAGCAGATATAACAGGTAGGGATCAAACAAAAGCATAGCCAGTAAACAAGCCAAAGGTCAGTAACAAGTGGTTGCAATTTGGGAACAAGTAGAAGCATAGTCAAGGAACAAGCCAAAGGTTGGTAGGTTGCAGGTTGGGATCGAGCAGAAGTGTAGTCCAAGAACAAGCCAAAGGTCAAACACGAGTGGTAGCAAAGATACAAATGGCAGTAAGAGTGACAAGAGTAAATATTGCCTAGAGAGAGCACAAAAACAGGAAGTTCAAAGACATGGCTTAAATAGGAAGTTCATGGGAGGAGCAAAGAGCTCAAGGATCACCAGAAACAAGGTTCAAGGCAAGATTGTTCACGGAAATGTCAAGGGAGCTGTCCAGCATCTCAGGTGGCTCTGCAAGAAGAGACACTGCCAGACACAGCCAGGGCTGTAGGTTCAGATTTGGGTTCTGACACATATAGCTTTTGACCAGAGAATCTCCTGGTCCACAGCTGAGCTTTGTGCAGGGAGCTATTACATACATGACAGATCCATCCCCCAGTACAAGCATCCCCCACTACTTAAAATGTATTTATTTATTTCAAGTACTTATATAGCATCGGCAATTTACACAGCACTTCACATATACATTGTACATTCACACCAGTCCCTGTCCTCAAGGAGCTTACAATCTAATGCCCCGTACACACGGTCGGACTTTGTTCGGACATTCCGACAACAAAATCCTAGGATTTTTTCCGACGGATGTTGGCTCAAACTTGTTTTGCGTACACACGGTCGCACAAAGTTGTTGGAATTTCCGATCGCCAAGAACGCGGTGACGTCAAGCACGTACGACGAGACTAGAAAAGGCCAGTTCAGAACCAAGCGCGCCACCCTTTGGGCTCCTTTTGCTAATCTCGTGTTAGTAAAAGTTTGGTGAGAGACGATTCGCGCTTTTTCAGACTCGTGGTTTTCAGATCGTTTTCTGCCGTTCAGTTTGTGCTTATGGGTTTGTATCTGCTCTTCAGTGCGTGCAAGCAAGTTCCACGTGACTTTAAGTAGTCATTGTGTTCTTGTTTGTTCGTTACTGTTTTTCAGGTCACTCTTCACAGGCCTTGCTGTTCTTCAGTGCATTCTGTTACTTCATTCTGAGCAGCCGACCGTTTTCTAGCCATGTTGCGTATACGTACTCCTCGTAGAGTTCGTGCTGTGCTCGGGCTTGGTGTTGGGGTCCTGACCTTGACTTAAGTCCAGTCCATGAACAAGGTGGGGAGGAGTTCATGGACCAAGAATTGGTTGCTTCAGCGTGATCAGTTCTCTCATATGCCTTTGCTCCGTGAGATCCGTAAGAATAATCCTGATGATTTCAGGAACTTTCTCAGGATGACGGACCACGTGTTTCACCGTCTGTTGGCTTCGCTGACCCCCTATATCAGCAGGCAGGATACCTGCATGAGGCAAGCCATCACTCCGGAGCAGAGGCTCGTCACTACCCTGGCGACGGGGAGAAGTCTCCAGGACTTGAAGTTCTCGACAGGCATCTCCCCCCAGGCTCTGGGTATCATCATCCCAGAGACCTGTTCTGCCATCATCCAGGTCCTGCAGAAGGAATATATGAAGGTAAGATTTTTATCCTTTAATCTAACATTTTTTTGTCTTTATTGATTGATAATATATTATATTTCTTTCCTCATTCCCTAATTACCATGATTGTAATATGCTGTGAATGTCCCCTTTGTCCTCATGAATGCTGGATTTGTATGTAATTATTTTTTTAGTCCTTCATACAGATTGTCCTTCAATAACCTCCCCAGCATGTTCTCCTGCCCTATATTCACCTCATGTAGTCACTTAACAATGTATTTTATCAGCTTCATAGTTGGGCTTTACCCCAAACACCCCCTAAAATGTTTTTAATGTGATTTGTGCTTTAAATTCAGGCAGAGTGCCATAGACTTTTTTTGTGGTGTCCCTAAATCATTTTTATTAACCCTACCTCCCCCCAACTGGTAAGTCAGCTGATCCCAATTCTCTATCTATCCTCAATCATCTATCTGCTGACTTTGCCAAACCCATACACACTATAGCCATCTCTTTAGTGCTCAGATGTATGGATGAATTACCCAAAGCATGTAGTGCAAGGGCCTGCCTGTATACTTTCAAATGGTACTGTTTAAACTTTTTAAATCCTATTATTATCTTGAGACAGGTAATAGCAGACTGTCCAAATGGCCTCAAATGTGTACAGTGTGTATTTATATCTTTGTATTATGACACTTCTTACCTGTCCAGTGGGCTGCCAATAGTGTAACTAAGGAGGGGCTGTTCTAAGTAATACCCTGTATTTAGGCATTCATCTCTCAATGAAGTGAGGAGGGTTACCTGTCCAAGATTTCCCCACCCCCCATAATGTTAGAAATGGCCCATGAGAGGGGGGGGAGGGGGAATATGATAGGTGTACCTTATACTTTGGTGTTGTTAAATTCCCCTTAATAAATGCTATCTGGAGGTTGCCCCAGAATGTTTGTGCCTAATCTGCTTGCCATGTTTATGCGCAAAAATATTAATTTATTTTTGTTTTCCACAACAGTTTCCTTCCACGCCACAGGAATGGCAGACTGTGGCCTCCCACATTGCTGAGCGGTGGGACTTTCCTAACTGCGGAGGGGCAATTGATGGGAAACACATCCACATCGTCCCACCACCCAACTCGGGGTCGTACTATTTCAACTATAAGGGTTTCAATAGTATTGTGATGTTGGCGGTGGTGTCGGCTAATTACGACTTCTTGTATGTGGACATGGGGAAGAATGGCCGGATGTCCGATGGTGGAGTCATCGCCCAGATGGAGTTCTACAGGCGTTTCCAGAATGGCAGCTTGGACTTGCCAGCTCCAGAGGACAATGTGGAAGGACTTCCATTCGTGTTTGTTGCTGATGAAGCGTTTGCGCTGGGGGACCATCTTATGCGGCCATTCCCTATGAGGACCCTCACCCCGGAACAGAGGGTTTTTAATTACCAGCTGGCCAGAGCCCGAAGAGTGGTGGAGAACACATTTGGAATCCTGGCCAGCCGGTTCCGCCTATTTCTGACACCCATCCATATGGCGGAGTATAAACGTAATCATATAATCATGGCGTGCTGTATTCTCCATAACTTTTTACGGAAACATTCGGCCAATTATGCTGGCTCAGTTGGGCCTGAGGCCGGAGTGATACATGAAACAACACTGACGGTGCTTGAAAGTGGCCGTCCTGGCTTGCCCTCCCTGAGTGCCTGTGATGTCCGGTTACGATACCTGGAGTTCTTTGCGGGTAGGGGGCCATCAATATGCCAGCAAATTTGTGAAGCCTTTATCAAATAAAAAAGCAAAAAAAAATAAATTATTTGTGGACATTTACTGCTTGTGTTTGTTTTAGCTGACCCTGACAGAAATGTGTTGAGTCCAGAAAATGGCGTGATTGTGTAACCTTATACAAAGCACTGTTGGGTGTTATTTACTAAAGGCAAAGACACTTTTCACTACAAGTGCACTTGCAACTGCACTGAAACTGCACTTGTAGTGCAAAGAGGATTTGCCCTTAGGAAATAACCCCCATTTTCACAGAAAACACCAATTACATCACCAACAAAGTGTTTTATTAGCGTTGACACAATAATCCACACATTCTTGCTTAACAATCTCTTTAATACCTGCACAATCACATGTGCATTTTCGAAAAAGGTTTTTCTAACAAACCCACATGTTTGTTGTATAAAAATTTTTGGGGTAGCATTATAAAACAGATAAAGGTCCATTTATTAAGATAAATGTGTAAAACCAACAAGAAAGACACAAATCTTGAACTTACAAAGTTCACATTTTGTAGAACTTGAAGGCAATATCAGACATGAGTATTTAGGAACTGTGTTTGATATTGCGTTCAGATGGGGTGAAGTCACACCAGGAAAAGGCAAATTTGGAAGATGCACACAAATTTACCAATGTCAACATGTGCGACCTGCCATCACGGGGGATCAAGGGACGTGTTTTTGGGGAGAAACCCCTTCCTCTCAGCTACTTTATTATTGAGGAAGGGGTTGCACCCCCAAAACGCGTCCATTGATCTACCGTGATGGCAGATAGCACATGTTGGCACACTGTGTGCATCCTACAAATTAGGCTTTTCTACAAATCTATCAAACATTTTGAACATTGGAGCACACCAAAAAACCAAGGGATTGGGAGGGGTTTTAAACTCGCCCCAAAACATCAATGATGGTTTTATTTTTTAGAACAACATCATTGATGTTTTTCTTGAGGTTTTCCAATTGTAAATTACACCCCATGATCTCCCCGATCAGAATCTGGGCACTTTCTGATGTGAAAGGATCTGGATCCCCAACATCACAATCACCTAAAAAGAGATAAACCATACAAAAACAGGTATCAAAAATATGCCGGCATCCATCTCTTACCTGAGCCTGTGGTCGCAGACACTCACCTGTTGTGGTGACTAGTTCCACCACGTCTTCTTCATCCTCCTGCACTTCTTGGGTTGTGGGAATTTCCCCTTCTTCCAGAGGTGGGGGGTCTCTGTTCTCCTCGGATGAGGGGTGTCCTCAGAGTCTTTTCTCCCCTTTTTAAAACAAAAATGCTATACTTAGCACACAGTAATTTGATGGCAGAACTATAAATAGGAAACATTGCTTGGAAGTGGGGTACAATTGTCTATTTTGGCAGAGGTAAAAAATGTAGTATACACTGGAGCACCTGTGTGGCCCCCTAATAAAAATGGTGTTCTTGTGTCCCACACTAGTGCTCCAGTGTCCAGATGTGAAAACAGCTGCTGAGTGTCCTCTCCTTACACAGAATCTAGTTTGCATTTCATTCTAGTAACAAAGCCATCTACACAACCAAAATAGTTTCTGACAAGTAGGGCGTAAAAATTGTGGCCAAATGCATATGGCCTAAACAATGGTGTTTTATAAGCCGAAAGAAAAATCTTTGATACGAACGAATAATGTGCCCATGAACATGAAAGTTGCCATTTACAAATGTACACTTGTAAGAAAAGCACATGGAGCAGCACTAACGTAAGAAACATAAAAAGAATAGGAACACAGGACAACTACTTACTTTTTTGCAGCACTCTCCGGATCTTTCTGTACTGCTCATGTTCTCTTCATTTCAGGTCCGACCACCGCTTCCTGAGCTGATCTTTCGATAGTCGTACCCCGAATTTCCGGTGCAGACATTTGACCACTTTCGCAATTATCTTGGCCTTTCTGACATTGGGGTTGGGGTAAGGTCCATACTTTCCATCAAAGTCGGCCTTCTTCAGGATGTCGACCATCTCCAACATCTCCCCAAAGGACATATTTGAGGCCTTAAATCGTCTCCTTCTGGACGTTTCCGGATCCGGGCTTTCCTCCTCCTCCTCCTCGTTGCTATAATTAGCACGATCCTGCTGTGTATCCGCCATGTGCTCTTCCCCCACTGTGCAGAACGAAAAGGGGCGGGGAATAGACTAGAAAGAACATCAGGGGCGGGAGGAGTTACACGCTTGCGCAGTGTGTATAAAGCGTAACACGCGTGCGTATAACGTACGATCTGTGAGCGGAGGAAGGAGCATCGAAAGCGCCGATCGTGATAACGAAGATAAGATCTAAACTTGGGCCTATACTGCTTCAAAATTGAGGCCTAGATTGTAACTATATTAGGAGAGTTTCGCCTGACATTAGGGTTTGTCTTGTGTTGTGTCTTGCAGATAAAATGGATGGCTTCAATGACCACAACTTCCTCCCCCTGTTCATAGACAAATACAGGGAGCTGCCCTGTCTGTGGCAAGTGAGACACCCCCATTATAACAATAAACAAAAGAGGCAGGCAGCGCTGGAGAAACTGCTGGAGTTGGTGAAGCCGGTGGTCCCCACAGCAACCATCCCCTATTTAAAAAACAAAATTGGTGGCCTGAGGAGCACTTATCTTAGGGAGCACAAGAAGGTCACAGATTCCCAGAGATCCGGAGCTGCAGCAGATGACGTTTATGTCCCCAGGCTGTGATACTATGAGAGACTGCGGTTTCTGTCAGACCACACTGAAGTCAGGGAATCCCTCTCCACTCTTCCTTCCACTCTTCCTTCCACCCCAGCTGAGGCTTCCGATGTCCAACCTGGGCCTTTCAGCCAGGAAGAAGTGGAGGAGCCCAGCTGGAGCCAGGTATAGCATTCTTCTACAGATTTCTGCTCAATAAATAAATGATGTTTACTAGATGTTATTATTGATCACTAATTGCTGATTGAAAAAAGTGTTTTACATATCAATAGACAGTAGTGGGCAAAAATAATTGGGACAAGAATGAAAAATGCTGGGCTCAGAATGATAGTCTGTTATATTTGTTAACATTCAATTTGCAAAAGTCAGGAGGTGAAAATTGTGTGT
This sequence comes from Aquarana catesbeiana, assembly GCF_042186555.1. NCBI lineage: Eukaryota > Metazoa > Chordata > Amphibia > Anura > Ranidae > Aquarana > Aquarana catesbeiana. The sequence continues at coordinate 570,358,268 of NC_133327.1, forward strand.
GATTGATGAATAAAAAACTAAAACTATGTCCCTTTTTCATACACAGGAAGACCTCAGCCAGGAGGAGGCTGTGGAATGTGGCAGCCAGGAGGAGGCGGGGGTTAGTGGCAGCCAGGAGGAGGCGGGGCTAAGTGTCAGCCAAGGGAAGCCTGGGACAAGTCGCAGCCTGACCGAATCGCAGGTTCCTCCCCTCCGCCTTCCATACAAAAGGGCAAGGAAGACGACTCCCATGCAGGATTCTGCGCTCAGGCTCATTCAGGAGGCTTCTGTGTCCCTCCGAGCCTTACCCACTCCTGAAGAGGCCTTTGCCTGCATGGCTGCCACAAAACTGCAGGGCATGCAGGAGGGTCAACGCCTCCTGTGTGAGCAACTTATTTATAAAGTCCTAACTAAGGGGGTGAGTGGGGAACTAACACCCAAGACCGACGTGATTGAGTTGGACCATCCTCCTCCTCCTCCTCTTCCTGATGCCACAACTCCACCACCACAGCCACAGCATGGAAGGAAGCGTGGAAAGAAGACCAGAGAGTGATTGCCCTGGGTTCAGTCTGGTCTGACAAAAGCTGCAGTCTCTTGTATGACCACAGCCTGGGGACACAGATGTCATCTGCTGCTTTCCGGATCTCTGGGACTGATGGACCAGACTGCACTACCTTAGATAAGGACTCCTCAGGCCACCAATTTTGCTTGAAAATTATTGATGTCTGCCCTGGGGGTCCAAGGCTTCGCCAATTTCTGCAGTTTCTCCAGCGTTGCCTCCCTCTTTATTTAGTTGTGAGCCCTTAATAAATTTTTTTGGGGGGGAAATTATACTCTCCTGTGTGTTTTCATCCAAAAATGACAGTTTGTAGGGACAACAACACCAAACAATCTCCTACAGATTAAATATAACAACTTATCAATGGTGTTGTGGTAACTTGACACAAAAAACACACACAAAAATTTTCTGGAGTACAAATAAAAATCCCAAAAACAAAAAATACGCCTTGAAAAAAATACAAACCAAAAAAAAAATATTCGGCCTTAAAAACAAAAACAAAAAAACACCAAAATAATGATGTCAGATGTGACAAATCAAAATATATTGAGGGAATCCCGATAAATAGTAAAGAAATAAGTTTGTGAGAAGTGTGTGTGAATATGAGCAGCAAAACTACTTAATTCTTGTCACATTATAAAGAAGAAGAGAGTGCGCTGTATTAAACCATTTTTAACATTGCAGCATGACGAAAGTGCTGTATCCATTGCGAACGCTAATTTTACCAGACCAAGCTGTTCCTTGTCGGAATTTCTTCTGAGCATGCGTGGCACTTTGTGCGTCGGAACAGGCCACACACGGTCGGAATTGACGCAATTGGATTTTGTTGTCGGAAAATTTTATCTCCTGCTCTCCAACTTTGTGTGTCGGAAAATCCGATGGAAAATGTCCGATGGAGCCCACACACGGTCGGAATTTCCGACAACACGCTCCGATCGGACATTTTCCATCGGAAAATCCGACCGTGTGTACGGGGCATAAGGCAGTGTTCCTCAATTCCAGTTCTCAAGGCGCCCCAACAGGTCATGTTTTCAGGCTTCCCATTATTTTGCACAGGTGATTTGATCAGTTTCACTACCTTGGTAATTACCACAGCCATTTCATCTGAGGGAAATCCTGAAAGCATGACCTGTTGGGGCACCTTGAGGAATGGAGTTAAGAAACACTGATCTAAGGTCCCTAACTCACATTCATACTGGGGGCAATAAACCTACCAGCATATTTTTGGAGTGTGGGAGGAAACCCATGCAGGCACAAGGAGAACAAGCAAACTCTAGGCAGGTAGTGTCATGGTCAGGATTTGAACCAGCGATCCTTTTGCTGCTAGACGAAAATGCTAACCACAACACCACTGTGCTGCCCGAAATGGTGTTAGTTAGAACTACCTAAATTTTGCACACATGTCATTAATGTTACCAAAATTAGGGTAAATGTTTCTCTAAATTAGGTGCAGGTAGTTCTAAAGGTAACTACCGCTATAACAGTGTTATTATTGCTTTTTATTGAAATACCCTGAGAGTTTTCATATACAGTTTACTGTGGAATAACGTTTTAAGCCTTTTTGAGCCCACTTCTTGTACTGTTGTTGCGTGAAACCCATCAAATCCTTGAACCTTTCTGGAATTATTGCTTAAAGATGGACTGTAATGCCGCGTACACACGGTCGGACTTTTCGTCTACAAAAGTCCGACAGCCTGTCCGACAGACTTCCGACGTACCTTCGGCGGACTTGCGGCAGACTTTGTTACGAACGGACTTGCGCACACACGACCACACAAAAGTACGACAGCCTAGTACGCGGTGACGTACACCAAGTCCGACGAGACTATAAAACGGAAGTTCAATAGCCCGTACGACACCCTTTGGGCTCCTTCTGCTAATCTCGTGTTTATCTCGTGTTAGTAGAAGTTTGGTGAGAGACGATTCGCGCTTGTGAGACTCGTATTTTTCAGTTCGTTTTAACTGTTGTTCAGTCTGTGCTTGTGAGGTTTGTATCTGCTTTTCAGTGCGTTTGGTCAGTTGGCATTGAGAAATCTTTGTTTTATTGGCCGCTCGTTCCTGATTTTCAGGTCGTTCTTCACAGGCCTTGCTGTTCTTCAGTGCGTTCTGTTTAGTGCGTTCTGACCAGCCGACCGTTTTGAAGCCATGTTACCTGTACGTACTCGTCGTCGAGCTCGTGCATTGTATGTGCTTGGTGCTGTAGTTTATTCTTCAGCCCAAGACCAGTCCATGAACAGGGCGAGGAGGAGTTCATGGACCAAGAATTGGTTGCTTCAGCGTGACCAGTTCTGTCACATGCCTTTGCTCCGTGAGATCCGTGAGAATAATCCTGAGGATTTCAGGAACTTTCTCCGGATGACGGACCCCGTTTTTGACCGTTTGTTGGCTTTGCTGACCCCCTATATCAGCAGGCAGGATACCTGCATGAGGCAAGCCATCACTCCGGAGCAGAGGCTGGTCGCTACCTTGCGGTATTTGGCCACAGGGAGAAGCCTGCAGGACCTTAAGTTCTCGACAGGCATCTCCCCCCAGGCTCTGGGGATCATTATCCCAGAGATCTGTTCTGCCATCATACAGGTCCTGCAGAAGGACTATATTAAGGTAAGATATTTTTCTTTTATTAGCATCACATGTTCTTTTATGTAATCTTTGATAATATAATGTATTTCTTGCTTCAAACACTACTTACCATCATTGCAATATAGTGTGAATGTCCCCTTTTTATCCTCACACATGCTGGATTTTTTTCCTGTTATTTTTTGTCATGCATGTATATTTTCCTTCAATAACCTTCCCAGCATGAAGTGATGGGAACATATCCACCTAGTCTACTCATTTGGAATGTATTTTGTTTGAGTGTATTTAGTTTGCTGCTAATGAGCAATTATCTAGATTTCACAACCCCCCCCCCCCCCACCTAAACTCACTCCAAATAGTTTGCTGCTAATGAGCAATTATCTAGATTTCACAACCCCCCCCCCCCACCTAAACTCACTCCAAATAGTTTGCTGCTAATGAGCAATTATCTAGATTTCACAACCCCCCCCCCCACCTAAACTCACTCCAAATAGTTTGCTGCTAATGAGCAATTATCTAGATTTCACAACCCCCCCCCCCCCCCACCTAAACTCACTCCAAATAGTTTGCTGCTAATGAGCAATTATCTAGATTTCACAACCCCCCCCCCCCCCCCACCTAAACTCACTCCAAATAGTTTGCTGCTAATGAGCAATTATCTAGATTTCACAACCCCCCCACCCCCACCTAAACTCACTCCAAATAGTTTGCTGCTAATGAGCAATTATCTAGATTTCACAACCCCCCCACCCCCACCCTCGTTAAAATTTGCTGGAATGTTCTGTGGTGTTGATTTGTCTAAAGCAAATATATGTGGCACTTTGCAAAATGCATGTGCACTCTACAAGTGCATTTGTTCCAGTGCTTTAGTAAATGAGCAGAAGCTCTGCTGATTTCCATCATCAAATCATATGCAAGCCTCAAAGTGTTTTCATTAATTGCCCTTGCATGTGATTGTGTACTCCTTGCAACATGAATGCCTTTTTACATTACCTCATTTACTGTAAGCTGGTTAGCAACTGCACCTGCAGAGTGCGACAACTGCAGTCTTGTAGCCTTTTTAGTCCCTAAATTCCTGCGTGTCCTAAAAGTAATTTTTTTTAGGGATTTCACAACCCCCTAAAATGTAATCAATGTTCCATCAGAGGGGGTGAGCAATCTGATAAGTGTGCCTTTCCATATTAGTTATTCCAGAACAATTAAATTATTGAATGTTATACTGATGCTGGGGAATAATGTTTTTAATTGTCTAATTTTCTTGCAATGTTAGCTTACAAATTAATTGATTTTGGTTTTCTTTTTTGATTTCCCAGTTTCCTTCAACGCCACAGGAATGGCAGACTGTGGCATCCCATTTTGCCAGCCGTTGGGACTTTCCCAATTGTGGAGGGGCTATAGATGGGAAACATGTCCACATTGTGCCACCACCCCATTCGGGGTCATATTATTTTAATTATAAGGGGTTCCACAGTATTGTTTTAATGGCGGTGGTGTCGGCACACTATGATTTTTTATATGTGGACGTGGGGAAGAATGGCCGGATGTCGGATGGAGGAGTATTTGCCCAGACGGAGTTCTGCCAGCGTCTCCAGAGTGGTGGCCTGGGATTGCCACCTGATGAGGATAACGTGGAAGGACTCCCCTTTGTCTTCATTGCCGATGAAGCCTTCGCTCTCAGCAAGCACCTCATGAGGCCATTCCCCCAAAGAACACTCACCCCGGAGAGGAGGGTTTTTAATTACCGGCTGGCCAGAGCTAGAAGAGTGGTTGAGAATGCGTTTGGAATTCTGGCCAGCCGGTTCCGCCTGTTTCAAACAGCCATTAATTTGGCGGAATACAAACTTAATTTTATCATTTTATCGTGCTGCATTCTGCACAACTTTTTAAATAAGCATGCTCCAAATTATATAGGCACAGTTGGGCCTGAGGCCGGACAAATAGAAGCCAACCTTACAGGCCTGGATACTGTCCGTACTGGCTTGGCCCCCCAAAGTGCCCGTCAAGTTAGACAGCAATATGTTAATTATTTTATGGGTAGGGGGGCCATTGCAATGGGCCAGGATATATAATTTTTGCCAATAAAAAAATTATTGATGAAATCTTGCATTATATTTATTGCTTGCCTTTTTTTTGGGCTGTCTCCTAGGTTATGGTCGAGCAGTTGTAGTGCCAACTGTATTGTAATTTTAAATGTCTAAATAAGCTCCATTGCCACTGTAAACAACTTTTTTACAATTATAACTAAAATGATACTGAGCCTTGAAATAACAAACCACACATTTATTTAATTCCTATAAGGAGATGTTTTTATTAATGGTTGTTATGCATTCAGTTCTGCATTTAGTATAAAATGTTCATTGACAAAAATAGAATGATATCTTAATAATGTAGCAAAATATAATTATATCTAAATATTTATACCTAAATCCACAAAAAAATATTTTTGGCTTTTTGATTTTCACAAACAGGCTTTTTTTTTGGTTTTGGGAAAATCAAGTTTTGTTTTGTGTTTTTTTTTTTTTTTTGTTTTTAAAGCAATTTTTGTGTTTATGTTTTTATTTTTTTAGCAAGTTATTTTTGTTTTTATTTTTTTTGAATAAAGTTTGTATATTTTTGTTTGGTTTTTTAAAATCAAGTGTTTTTTAATTTTTTTTTTTTTT